>NC_059374.1:36180224-36362724 GCF_019703515.2 Myxocyprinus asiaticus | reverse complement strand
TTAAAAACCAAGCAAGGCAACATTCCAAGTGACTATGTTAACTGAAAGCCACCATGAAAATCTAGCAGCTTTAAACCATAAGTGTTAACACCCCCAACTCCACCCAACCTACACTCTCTGTCAACACACACACATTTGCACCCTTGAGTTCCGCCACTCTCCCCTTATATTCAAGTCTCCCTTTAGACAATAGATTCCATCTGTTAGCGAGACTTTCTTTCTCCTCAGGGGGGCCGTGAGCCCACAACTCGAGTCAGCGCAGGTGGAGTGTGGGCCAGTCATCCAGCCGTGGTCTCTAAGGATACTTTCGCAGAGAGAGGGAAGAAGTTAGGGAAGGCGAAAACTAGAAAGAGAGGGAGCTAGGGAACGACATCATGGTAACTTAAAGTAGCGAGAGAGGTTGGTTAAAAAAAGAGATTTGAGAGTGCCTTGAGGGAAAGCCCCTTAACTGCGCTCTGGAGCTTTGGCGAGGCAACCAAGGCAGCTGCACATGTGCCGATAGGCTGCTCAGCTACGTTTTAAGTATTTTCAAAGAGGCAGAGGTGAAATTCAAAACTAAACTAATGACTCTCACTTAGACAGAGGAGAGAGAACACCTGCACATGTCAGGAACTCTGCAATCATTAACAAGAGAGTCTTTAGGAATATTTTATTTTAAATCAGAGCGAAAAAGTTTATAAGAAAGAATGGAAAATACAGATTAAAGGCAATATCAAATGTACAACCTACTGAACTTCCCTAATGTGATGTGCAGAACAGCGGGGTCTAAGACCTCAGTGTAAATCTGGGATTCAGAATCTAATTCAAACCTGGAAATAAAGAGGTTTCAGGATTTTTACATAAATTATATTCTAAAGGCAAAAACATTCTCTATGCACAAATGTGAACGCAGACGCTTCTAGCTACACAAGCTCGATTTCATGCGTTGTTGCATTCCAAAATAAATCCGACACATTTGTAGGAAGATTATTGTAGGAGGATTATTCATAAAATAAGTACACATTGCATTCTCAATGTTGCCACAAGGGGCGATATAGTGAGATTAGTGTGAACTGTCTGCTTCTACAGTGAGTTTTCTCTTTCAAGCCAACTACTGTCATGGCAGAGCAACTGTTTGAAGAGAATATTACAGAGCAAGTAAGTTAAAGTCAATATATTTATAGCAAGTAAACTTTAATAACACATCCAGTTTAATCGCCAGATGTTTGACGGTAACTCTATTACATTCTAATGAAAGATTATAAAGACATTTTTTTCCCTTTGGAACAACATACACAGATGATTCATTCACAAAAAGACCAGAAACATGTATTAAAGAAGTATGTAGGGTCAATTTTGATTTTACGTTGACTTTGGCACAAAAAGGTTATTTAATTTGACATTATTATTAGATGAAGACAAATTTGTTTCTAACTGAACATGATCTAGTACATTAATAACAGTGAACAAAGCTCTTATTAAAGTTTCACCTTCTTTTTCAGAAATTCTTGATTATTAAATCTTGTCAATCAAGAAAAGGTCATGCACACTCATCAACCCATTATTAGGGTTGTAATAGAAACTAGATTTGTACATTTCCTGAAGAAAATGTGAGTGGTGCTTGGCGTGGCAAAATTCAAAAGTTCCAAGTTGATAGAGGCCACCCCCACAACTGTTGAATGTTCTGGTGCAGATATATTGGTGTTGTTCTATGGTTGCTAGGGTGTTTCATATGGTTGCTAGGCAGTTTCCAGGGTAGTAACAAAAAGGCTGCTTTATATCTCGAGTCAAATGAGCAAACCCGGAAGTCTCTACGATGTTCTGGTGCGGAGAGATGTGTTTTGCAACTTGGTTGCTAGGGTGAGCACATTTGGTTGCTAGGCAGTTACCAGGGTGACACTCACAAGTCTACTTGCTAGCCTGAGTCAAATGAGCCAACCCGGAAGTCTCTACGATGTTATGGTGCAGACATAGTATGTCTTTTGCTTCTTGGTTGCTAGGGTCAGCTAATTTGGTTGCTAGACAGTTGCCAGGGTGATACTAACAAGGTTGCTTGCTGGTCTTGCTGAGTCATATGAGCCAACAATGAAGTCTCTATGACATTCAGATCTGGAGATATCTCTCTAAAACATTTTGAATGGAAGTCAGTGGGGTTGGTTGCTAGGGTGCTGTAAATGGTTGCTTGGGCATGGCTAAGTAGCTTCCAAGGGGATACTCGAAGACTGCTTGCTAACCCAAGTAAAACAAGCCAGCTCTCATGTCCCAATGACATTCGGATCCATAGATATCCCTCTAAGCCATTTTGAATGGAAGTCAGTGGGGTTTGTTACTAGGGTACTCTAAATGGTTACTAGGGCATGGCTAAGTAGTTTCATTTGTGATATTCAAAGACTGCTTGCTAACTCGAGTAAAACAAGCCAACCCTGAAGTCTATACGACGTTCTGATCCAGAGATATAATCTGACAAATTTCTTGCCAATGTTAAGTCAATGGGATTTTTTTGCCCCTCAGGGGTACATCATATACCCGATTGCTTAGAAAAGTCATAGCACATCTCTCCTCATTAAGCCGGATGATTTGACACCTCACTGAAGGGTGTACGACAAACTGTGCTTTTTTTTTTTTTTTTTTGTCTGGAAGAATAATAATAAGTATATGAGATAATAATTGTGATACCACGCAAGCACCACTAATTACATGCAGATGCAAGCGCAATTAGCCCTAAACTAAAAATTACTGTTTATCTCATGCACGATCATGCCTTCAGCTATTTATGCAAGTTTCATATAATCAAATGTTCCTATATCAGAAGTTCAGAAGCTGGAGGATTAAGGAAGTGAAAAATGATTTTAATCAGACAAAGTAAAAAGAAATATGGAGACGAAAAGAAAGCTGCAAAGCATAGCACAGTACAGTCTCATTGTGTGGCCTCCTCAAATCAAGGCAGCTTCAAATATTTTAAATATGCTTTGGTTAGAATGAAAAATGCATGTGACTAGCTGAAATTAATACTTGAGAACTGTTGAGAAATTCACACTTCAAAGTTCTATGAAATCTGAAAGGCTGAAAAGTTTTGTGTACTTATCTGAATTTTATGGTCAGACATTGTAGCTATGAATCAAAACTAATGTGAACTATGCCACTTTAAACTAAGGTGCTTTTTAGGAGGATTATCCTCGTTTTTGACCTCAACTGTTAATTAAAATGCCTGACACAAAGCAAAAACACAGAGTGGCCTTCACCTAAACCATAACCAAAACCCCATCTGTTGGGTTACGTGACTGTACGAGCAAGTGTGCATATTTACGCTTGAGCAGAAGCAGCTATGAGACAGTGCATGTGGGTGGAGGAAGGGAGATAATAGAGCACATGGATTAAGCTATTAAAGGACTATTTTACAGCTTAATCTTTTTTTTGTTAGAGGTTCCATGCCGATCTGTTCTGGGTTATTTCTGCCACTGCTATTTTCCTCGTTTAGAGATTTACCCCTCTAATCTGACTCTTTTTGTTAGTGATACTCAAACCTGCTTGCAGTTTATTGTACTGCACCGGCTAATATGTGTTTTCTCCTTCAGTGAGATAGGTCTACTTCAGTGCCATGTCCATCACTGTCAGATATGATTGTGTCTCCGCTAAAACAACAGATGTGCTTGGCACGGCTTGAGTTTGTTGGTCCTTGGAGACATTTATACTGTAGCTCTGTAATTAGAGCAGTTGTTTTTTGCAAAATCAGACTTTTTGGGAGATAGAGATAGAGGGGTAGAGACAAAATTGAATCTGCATAGTGTGCAACAGCATGCTAAGCCAGTGTGTATGTTTTAAGCTAGCTAGATAGTCAGACAAACAGTCACAAAGATCGGAATAGATAGATAGAAAGAGATAAAAAATGTAAAAAAATAAAGCACATTAGAGGCCTTTTGTGGGTTTGTTTACATTTGAATTTTTGACACTTGAAGTTTGAATTAACAAGCTTTCCGCTGATCCATTTGAACATTCCGTCAATGCAAATCTATGGGATTTTCCGATTTTTGATGATCCTCTGTGTGAAAACCATAAGTCTGATCAGTTAGATAGAACGTAGCACACTATTCCAGAACAGTCTGAAGGTCTGTGCCAAGTTTGGTGAATGTAGTTTGAAAGCTGTACTAGGAGTTTTATAAAAACAATAAAATTCTATGTCCTCATTTATACAGCTAATTAAGTGTGTGTTTGTCTGTACGAGAACATTTTAATTAGTCTAACGTAGCGTGCTTTGCTGTGTACTGTGTGTTCCAACTACTAAGTTGTTTTTGTTGAGTTTTTATATTATTCAAATTAATATTATCTTGGTGCACAAAAAAAGTCATATGCGTTTTGTTGTTTGTGTTTGTCTTGTTTTGTGTACTCATGCATGCATGTGTGTGTGTGTGTGTGTGTGTGTCATTGTGTTTATGATTGTGTGAGTGAGATGGCATCAGTAATAGATTCATGGTGGTGAAGCGGTAAATAAGAGCCCAGGACACACAAGGTTGACCACAATGCTCATCGTCTCTCACCTCCCGTTTCAATATCGGCCCCATCCCCCTTTTTATTCCTCCCCTTCCTCTCTCTTCTTAACTCATTCACCCTCCTGTCTCTTCATCGGCCCTTCATTGTGATAGATGAGCACATGGATGGACAGTAAAGCACTAAAGTTTGTGGGCCGTAGAACCCACATCACTGTGCATAAAATAGAAAGAGCATGCCTCCAGAATTGGATGGAATGAAGGGAACACGTCAGCATTTTCTCTCCCAGTATGTTTCACTCAGCTCGATTGAGTCTTATTATGTGACCCTACTCCCTCTTCACACTGACCTGATAATATTTTACCACTCACACATTCTCTCTGTCTTCCCTTGCTCCATCTTTCTGACATTTTTCTCTCTCTTACACACACACACACACACAGACATTTGGTTATCTATCATGTAGGTGACTTTTCATTGATTACTGTTGTTTTTATACTGAGCTAATGATATTATAAATTTTATATTTTTAGTATACACTCACTGAGCACTTTATTTGGAACACTATGGTCCTAATAAAGTGCCCTACGTGGTCATCTGCTGTTATAGCCCATCCGCCTCAAGGTTCGACGTGTTTGTGCATTCTGAGATGCTATTCTGCTCACTACAATTGTACAGAGTGGTTATCTGAGTTACTGTAACCTTTCTGTTAGCTCGAACCAGTCTGGCCATTATTCGTTGACCTCTGTCAAAGCAAAGAAGAGTGTCTCCATTTTGATTGGATCGTGGCAGGACCAACACAAACAAATTCCAAGCACAGCCATCAGATAAGCTGCTCGTACAACTGCCAGACACCCCTCACAAGGCAGGAAAGATCTTCCAACACGTTGGAAAAGTCTTCTCATTGGTCCATGAGTGGTTTCTTAGCAACCTCTCTAACCCACATCCTAAGATTTGCCCCAAGACCAGAGTTGAGATATAGACCATAAATATTCTTCAAGACCTCTCGAAACAGCATTAACATACCATGTGGTAAAAGTTGAAACAAAGAAGCCACAAAGACTAATTTTTACACACAAACTTGTACTTCTAACATGAACACCAACTGCAACACATCCACTCCATGTTTGTTCACAGAACTGTTTATGTAAATTGCAGTTGTTCAATTAGCACAATAGTTCACACACACTGAACTATGGTGGTATAAATTAATGCATGCGTAATATGTAATCGTTCAATATCATGTTTGGTCTCTATATCTTCAGAAAAATGCCAAGAGTATTTTGAAGAGCTTTGGAAAAGAAACAATACATAGATAAAACTTTAAAGACATTGTTCTAACTATGTACTTTAAAACGTGCACTTTTTACACACAGTGAAGGGAGTGTGAACCACACTGTGTGGGCCCAACCTCAGCAGCCAATCATAACCCTGAAACAAGAAGTACCAAACTGAAAACTTCTCATCAGGAAGGTATAAAACTATCCTCCAGATGACCACACCTTTGTCCTGAGTACACATCCAGAGGGTTGTTAACAGGATGCACTTCTATAAAACTTCCCCGTTCTGGTCTCAGTCTATGAGAGACAGGCAATAACAGATTAATAATCAATGTTCTGAGTTCCCGGCTGTTTGATTTCGGGAGCAATAACAGAATGTGGCGAGCAGGGCAGGGCCGAGCGGCGTCTGGGCAGAGCGAGGCCGGAAGATAAGTGGTAAACGAGCTCCACCTGTGTGCCACACTGGTCTCGCATTCCAGTGAGGGGCGGTGGGAGTATTTGAGGAGAGGAGACAGCAGCAGACGAGAGCAAGAGAGACACACTGAGCTGTGTGTGTTGAATGTTATGGCTTAAAAGCCCTATTGTGTGACACTGAAAAGTGTATATGTGTAATTAAAGTCTCACGTGGATTGTCAAGCCGGTCCCAGCTTCCTTCTTTGCCAACTTTTAATCATTACACAGAATAATGAACATTCTGAATCTCTGGCCTGAATGGAAGGAGATGTAACAGAATACAAACCATCCAACATGCTAAGTCTCTGCTTCACAGAGAGAGAGAGGATAACAGATCACCCAACGTTCTTATCGTCCATCCAAGAGACAGAAGAAGATCAACCAAGTACCAAAACTCACTACAAGGGACTATTGCAGCACCAAGTTCGGAATCCCAATACCAGGGAGATAACTACAGCAACAAGGTTTAGCTCTCGCGAGCAAACCTTCTCTTCAAGTTTTGTGCATCTGCGTGTTCCAGATGATGAATCTTGCACCGACATAAGGGCTGTATATCTTCGTGTTCCAGATTGCAAAAACCCTCTCTGTGCTTCCAAGACATAAGCATTCCTCAGCTCCTTCGTGTCCAAGGCTGTTGAAATGGAATCCAGCTCCTTTCCCATTGTAACATGGCCCTGAGTCCCAGTGGAAGACGTCGCCGTCACCAAACTCATCAATCAATCAAGAAGAATGTAAATAGCACCACTAAACCTCTTTCCTGAGACCTTGGCATTCGTGTATACTATCAGTTTATGATTTTATAATGTTCCTTAGTAGAGCCCGACCGATATGGGAAAAAATTGGAGGCTGTTCCCGAGTCGCTGCCAGCACGCCCGGCCATGGAGGCAGTTCCCCAGTCGCTGCCAGTGTGCACAGCCACGGAGGCAGTTCCCCAGTCACTGCCAGCACGCCCATCCATGTAGACCATTCCCCAATCGCTGCCAGCACGCCCGTCCATGGAGACCATTCCCCAGTCACTGCCAGCACGCCCGTCCATGGAGACCGTTCCCCAGTTGCTGCCAGCGTGCACAGCCATGGAAGCAGTTCTCCAGTCGCTGCCAGCGTGCACAGCCACGGAGGCAGTTCTCCAGTCGCTGCCAGCGTGCCTGTCCATAGAGGCAGTTCCCCTGTCGCTGCCAGTTCCCTCGGCCACGGAGGCTGTTTCCCGGTCGCTGCCAGTGCTCCTGACCATGGTGGTTGCCACACAGCCTGTCCAGTTCCCCGTGGTCATTGAGTCTGTCCTGTTACCCGTGGCCATCGATAAGTCTGTCTAGTCCCCTGCGACCTTTGACTATCCTGTCCAGACCTTAGTGGCCTTCGACCAGCCTGTTGCTGAGTCCAGTGGCCAGCACTCATCAGACACCAGCTACCAATCTGTTGCTCAGCCCAGTAGCCAGCACCCATCAGACACCAGCTACCAGTCTGTTGCTCAGTCTGTTCAGTCCCCAGTGGGTGCTACATACTCAGTCCTGTTCATGTCTGGAACCTGCTATGACACCAGTGGCGTAGGTTTCATGAAAATTACTTTTGACTTTATAACACATTTAAACCTTTCAAAAAAATCTGCATTCATAATATAATTGACTCTTGCCTTAATGTATGCCAGTGTGGTTTTGATTGTTTGCTTGTTAACACATACCTGTAAGAGCTAACAAAAAATATGAGGATAGTGAAAATGTACTTTAAAGGGTAGAATTCACAAAAACTATTCTAATTTAAGAGGGGTTTGAACTAGTTGTTTTTAAACCAAAATAGAAAACCTCTGCTAGAGAAAAAATATTTGGGCAATTATCATTACTGATTATTATATATACATATATTATAGATTTAATTTTATTAAAACATTTGAAAGTAAATATATAATGGATTAGATAATTGGTTATATTATGGATTCCCTCACTTAATGCTCTGCCATCATTATTGTGTATAATTAGGGATTTTTAATGCAAATAATTACATGAGCAGACCACATCATGTTTATGTAGATTTAAGTTAACTTTTAAATGTGATCTCTATTGTTTAGTCACAGAGATTGCATAATTCCTGATTATTATTGTGAATAATTACATAAGCAACCCCATAATTTTTTATTTGTTTATCATTTTTATCTAGATATAAATTAACTTTTATATTTGATCTTTTATGTGGCCAGTTTGATGGCATGTCATCTGTGCCATAGATGGATTTCATAGGGTAAGATGTAGAAATTAAAATGTTGTGCAGTCCAGTAAATGTCAAGTGCCACTGAGCTGAGGCATTTCCAATAAACTTTTTTGAGAAACTTGTATCTTAGATACTATATATAGTGGAACTGTGCAGTTACCTTGCAATTTCCTTGCTATATTCCTTGCAAAGGTGCTATTTCTACCTAATCTGACCCTTATGAAATGACTTTTGTTGGTGTAATGTAGTCAGGTTGATTCAGTTATATTACTGTGAATAGTATTTTTGACCAGTTAATTTAGATGTTACCACTTGAAGCCCATTTATTAAGTTACGTGACAATGTTTACTTTTACAATACTAGCAAATGGTCCCTTTGCTAATTGAGGCTTAATCTTTAAGGCTTAATCACTAAAATGCACTTAAAACATTCTAGTGTTTAATGTGGATTTCATTATCAGTGTGGAGGTAAAACATTACAAGTGAAGTGCATTGTGTAATCAGATTACTTATAACATCTAACATAACGCGTTACTTTTTGAATTTGTGCATAATATTTCAGTTACACTTTCAAATAATTTATGTGCATTTCTGTTCTTTTTATTTCCTCTATTTAATGATACAGTTAAAAACCTTTCACTTTCCCATAACGTAAGATACTGGAATGATGTGATGTGATGCGACAAAACTAAATTGCTCCTATCATAATCAGCTAAGATTTCAACACTGAAGTTCCTGATTGCTCCAAGGATACTTACTTATGGTTTTGATTTCTATACATTTCAGATGCAATACAGCAAGTGGACAATCTGGATATTATTACTAAAGCATAAGCACTGCCACAATGTCTTTTAACTAAACCCTCGTCAGCTGTCAGAATATCAGTGTATTATATAGCTCATATTTAGAAGCTCGTTTGTGGTTTTGGGTTAAACATAGCTGATTTGGGGATTAGACCCACTTCAGTCTGGCTACAACAGCTGGTTTCCACCCAACACTGAGTCTGACCCCCCATATCAATGCCAAAATATGTTTGTGTGCATGTGTTTGGTGGTGAAAACGAACCAGACTCAGGGTCCAAATCCTTCTTAACCAGAATTAATCACTTTTTCCACCTGCTCTAAACAGTTCCTCTTGGGTCACCAACAACTAAGGGATTATAAACTGTCTGACCCCCCAATATTTTACCTTTAACCTTGATGTGATGTCACTTACCATGGAGATTACAGAGATCCCTCCAAGATATCACAAAAAAAAAAAGGCTTAACATGCAAGATTACAGCAGACTTCTTGCCAGACTGTCGAGGCCAGACGGTGGTTTGTTGATGAAGGAGATTTTTGTAAACCGAGGTAGCCAGATTTACGTGTTTTGATATTTTGCCTATGTTTTGAGTGTTACACTGTATTTGTGTGTGTGTGCGCAGTTGCAAAAGCAGAATACATTTATAATACAGTATGGTTAAAAAAAAGGAAAAAGCATTTGAATTTGATGTTGGTTAATTCAAATTGTTCAATTTGACTAATTTATTAAATAATGTTGTGACAGTTGGGATAAGACAATAAAATAAAATTCACCATCTATGATATTTACTTCAGTCACTAGCTGTGTCCTAAATGACACATTATGCATTTACAAATTACACTATGCACTCAGATATGTATTTTTTTTTTTTTTTACATTTCAAAGTGTATAATCATCCAAAACAGAACACCTAACTTTTTTTTACTGCATGGAAACATTCGCCATTTAACAAAATTGACATTTCAAATGCATGCAATATGTTACCGCTAGCTTTAGCGCGTTAGCCAACCTTAGTTTAACACTTGTATCTCAAAAACGTACATATTCACACAGTGTGGGGTGACTGAAGTTTTGCGAGTTTCTACATTCTCCATTATTTGAAATAGTTTTTTCAGACCTATAACACAGCCAGGTAACTCCGCACCTTCCGCTATGTACAGCAAATGTGAGTGCTGCGTGCATGAAGTGTCCAACATTCCACGCTCCGTTTTGACAGTTGAAGAAGTGCATCATCCAGGTACTCATAATAGACTTCTTTTTGTTGCATTTTCAGTTTTTACATGCTACTCGCACTACTTTCACTTCAAAATTATGTAAAGTAGTGCAGAAGTGTGGGGTTAGGGATGCACCTTCTGTCACAATGGTTTAGGACTTTCACTATCGATTAGTTTTGTAATCGAGTAATTGAATGATTAAGTATTTGAAAAATGATTTCATAACTCAGTTTGCATAATGTTTGGCTAAACTTTTCGCACATTTGGCAAAAATGCGTTCATTAGCCTAAGATTTGATGTACTGTACAATTGAATAACAACAACAACAAAAAACAAAATTGTGCAAACAATATCTAAAGCCAACAGACACCTAAAGCAGATTTATATAATATAAAAAACAAAATTATATAATTCAAGCTGACAGAGTGTCAGGTGTATTTTGTTGATTCATGTCTTTTATTTTGAAATGTTTAGTTCTTGTTTCCCTTGTCATGTGATTCCTGTTTTCCCTCCATGTTCATGTGTCATGTTTTCATTGTTTTATTGTTTAATTATCTTGTTACCAGTTCTGTTTGTTCATTGGTTTATGTTCCCCCATGTCCATGTATTTAAGCCTCATGTTTTCCATTGTGTAGTGGTCTAATATTGAATGTGGTGGATGTGGATGTGGATGTGGATGTGGATGTGGATGTGGATGTGGTTTTGTAGTCATAGTCATAGTCATAGTCATAAAGTTTATGTTTTTGTTAGATCACGTTTATGGTTAGGGTTTTTGGATTTCACTTATATAATAAACTGCACTTGGGTTCTCATCTTCATCACGTCTTCGTCACTGCCATCATTGTCAGCAGTTCCAGCATTCGTTACAGAATACTCGACCCAACCATGAACCCAGCAGTTTTACTTCTGCGCCTACGTCAGGGGAATCGTCCCCTGGAGGACTATGTTGAGGACTTCTGCGGTCTAGCCAGCCAGGTGGACTTTAATGAGGTTGCCCTCAAAGACTGTTTTAGATTTGGACTGAATGAGTCCATTTCTTTTTTGATGCCTGGCGGTCGCAGTTCCCTCAGCCTGGCTCAATATATCGACCTCACCCTACGGTTCATTGGTTCCCCGTTCACTGTGGGGGAGGCGGATGCCGAGCCAGAGTTCCACGTCATGGCCGCCGCCGAGCCCACGTCATGGCCGCCGCCGAGCCAGAGTTCCACGTCATGGCCGCCGCCGAGCCAGAGTTCCACGACATGGCCGCTGCCGAGCCAGAGGTCCACGACATGGCCGCCGCCGAGCCAGAGGTCCACGACATGGCCGCCGCCGAGCCAGAGGTCCACGACACAGCAACGCCTCAGCCTGCCCCATGCCACGACACAGCAACGCCTCAGCCTGCCCCATGCCACGACACAGCAACGCCTCAGCCTGCCCCATGCCACGTCACAGCAACGCCTCAGCCTGCCCCATGCCACGTCACTGCAACGCCTCAGCCTGCCCCATGCCACGTCACAGCAATGCCTCAGCCTGCCCCATGCCACGTCACAGCAACGCCTCAGCCTGCCCCATGCCACGTCACAGCAACGCCTCAGCCTGCCCCATTCCACGTCACAGCAACGCCTCAGCCTGCCCCATGCCACGTCACAGCAACGCCTCAGCCTGCCCCATGCCACGTCACAGCAACGCCTCAGCCTGCCCCATGCCACGTCACAGCAACGCCTCAGCCTGCCCCATGCCACATCACAGCAACGCCTCAGCCTGCTCCATGCCATGTCACAGCCACACCTGAGCAGTGGGACCTGGAGATGGTTCCCACCCTTATACCCACCCTTAGTTCTCCTGAGCAGGCAAGGGGAACTTTCGGCCCTCCGATCCTGCCTGGACTTCGCCTTGGTCTGTCGGTCCCTCGACATTGCCTCAGCTCGGCGTTCCCTCGGCTCCACTACGGTCCTTCAGCCTATCGGCTGTGCCGGGGTCCCTCGTCCCTCCGGCTCCTCCTTGGTCTGTCGGTCACCTGGCTCCGCTTTGGCTCTCCGATCCTCTGGCTGCGCCTCATCCCTCCGAACTGTCAGCTTCACCGGGGACCTCCTTCCCTACGGCTCCACCTTGGTCCTCAGTCCCACCGGCTCCACCTCAGTCTTCCGATCCCTCAGCTCTGCCTTGCTCCTCCGAGCCTCCAGCACCGCTTTGGTCCTCCCTGCCATCGGCTCCACCCTGGCCCTTCGAGTCTTCGGCTACTCTCTGGGCACCAAGTTCCATGGCTCCGCCCCTCGAGCCTCTCACGGCTCCGCCTTCCATGGCTCCGCCCCCCACAGACTTTGGCTTGGTCCCATGCCCCTCACCCTTTCTCGCCATGCCACGCCCCACACCTCAAGACACCCCCCCCAGCTCCCTACAGAACTTTAAATTTATGTCATGTTTTACGTGTTTTGTTTATGTGTTGGGGTGTCAGGAGCCACCCCTTAGTGGGGGGGATATGTCAGGTGTATTTTGTTGATTCATGTCTTTTATTTTGAAATGTTTAGTTCTTGTTTCCCTTTTCATGTGATTCCTGTTTTCCCTCCATGTTCATGTGTCATGTTTACATTGGTTTATTGTTTAATTATCTTGTGATCAGTTCTGTTTGTTCATTGGTTTATGTTCCCCCATGTCCATGTATTTAAGCCTCATGTTTTCCATTGTGTAGTGGTCTAGTATTGAATGTGGATGTGAATGTTGTTTTGTAGTCATAGTCATAGTCAAGTCTAGTTTATGTTTTTGTCAGATCACGTTTATGGTTAGGGTTTTTGGATTTCACTTATATAATAATCTGCACTTGGGTTCTCATCTTCATCACGTCTTCGTCATTGCCATCATTGTCAGCAGTTCCAGCATTCGTTACACAGAGATTGGCTACTCCAGGTGTGCTCAACTTTTTTTAATGCAAGATCTTTTTCTTTAACTAGTTGATGCGATCTACCCATTTCAGCTTAGGTAGATCAGGTTTATCTTTTTGGAAATAATGTCTGCCCACCAATCTTGTTTGTTGAGGATGAGTTATATTCATTAAACTATTTTATGAAGAAGATATCAAAGCCATTTTATTTTCTTGTTGTTTTTAACTATCACTTACATGCAATACGGAATACAATATTATCAGTAATCGTGTCATTGAGAGACATGTTTTTGCGTTGAGCTGCAGCAGCTGCGGGCATTGTTGCGTTTGTGCTACATACTGCACAGATCGCAAAAGCTTGTCACTTGCCACGTATTGTGTAAAATGCTCTTAATCATCTGAACATTCGGCTCCTTCTTAGGTTAACACTGTTAATAATTTCGCATGCGAAGACTAGCCTTTACATCTTCAGGTAAGCCTTTTCATATTGCGTTTACAGGGCGTGAGAAGTACATCCATGTGGCTTTAACAGCAAGGTCACATTGAGCTTTGACATCATACAGACCTGTGGCTTTATTCAGTAAATAAAGTTCTCTGGATTCCCACATTGAGTTTTACCTGTAATAATGGCTGTAAACTATAAAATATTTAACAGAAGTGAAGAATTGCGAACTATTACATACTTAATCATCAGAAAATCTAATGTACTGTACGTGAGGAGGAAGATCACATTTACAATCAAATGGTAATTAATTTAAACAGAACGGAGACAATAACTACCTTGGATCATCTGGATTCAGTCAGATTTACTGAGCAGAAAGTGTTTTCATTACATTATTTTATGTTGCTTCATAAAAGCCTAAACGATTGCGTTTATAAATAGGTTTAAATTTTTTTTTGCTAAGTTTAGTGTGTCCCACACTGATGTTGGGCCTCATGTATTCAGATAGAAGACAAAGGCAGGCCTAACACAGTTGTAAAATCTAACTCAGGCCCACATACCAAGTCATAAATCTTACTGATAAAAACCACGCCAAAATCAAACAAAGGGAGTCCAAAACAGACTACAAATCCCATGAAGACTTGCTCACTAAAGGATCGAACTCTCAACTCCTATCGGATGAGGCACACAACAGAACGTCCCTCAACCATGACATCATCAGGAGTAGAAATACCTCTGAAATGCTTCCGGGATTTGCTTCCAGCAACTTTGCTCGCCGTGCGTAGACTGTTCATCGCTGTTCTCAGGTGTATCCTCGTGGCACAAGGAAGTAACTTCCGACTTGAAACTGTGGCCAAACAATCTCCATCTCGCTGGACGAGTTGAGATTACTCTGTGTTCCACCGAACACTCTAACGGATCCGAAGGAGACCGCTGAGCAATCCGCATCTTCATCCGTTTGCCTGCAGAAGTGAAGAGATAAAATATTTCTCTACCATCTTCAATCAAGTCGACGTCGCAGATTTCTCCGCCAGCCCGCCGACAGAGCGAGGAAACGGCCTCCCGTCATCACCCAAGCCTCGAGGAACCGAGTCGGAGTTAAAGGACAGATGAACACACATTCTATGTCCTCATAAGATTCAAGTAAGAGGTTTACCTCTGGGCAGAGATAGAATATTATAGTGTGTTATTCTTGTGTATCAAGGTTATTGCTTGTACAGTTTACGGACCACCGAGTCCACTCATTGCAGCTAATACTCAGGGTATTAATTATCACGAATGAGATTTGCTGTATTGTAGTCCAACCACATTGGACTGTTGTGCATTTCCACCATTGCGGGTGAGACCGGCAAACTGAGTTTATCCATTAAAGAATCAAAGACCGCAGGGCGGTTTACGAGCCGTCCACCGCGTCTCTGAGTGATAAACTAACAGCTGCTTTCTCTCCCACGATCACGAAACAGGCTTTGGGGCCGTCACTTAATTCTCTCTCTCTCTCTCGTACTAACCACACACACACACGCGCGACCCCTCACAAATATTCTCGCACACATTTTTGGCTTGTAGATAGCTTTGTGATAAAGCTCAGCTTTGTCCCTAAGCTATCGTACAAGCGGATACACGCGGTAACTGGTAGATGCCATTGACTGTTTTCTCTCCACCCACATTCGTGGCCATATTCTCTGGCCGGAAGTCTCACATGACATACTCTCCACGAGAGTCACGTCCACCATTTTGTGCGCATCCCTCCTTACACACACACACACACACACACACACACACACACACACACGCACACACACACACACTTTCTCTCTCTCACGCACACACCCTCATGTGTTATAGGATTATTTTGATTTCCATATCTAATCATATCACTGTTTAGTTTGTAGTTGTAAGTCGGAAGTTTATTGACTGCATTGTATTAATTATTAATTGATATTACTGCATAAATAAACTTTGTTATATTTCAAAGAGAAGTGTTTTGGTTTGTTTTGCATACACCTGTGTCACATGCTGACTGGATGTCAGTGCTCGGATTCAAGCCTTCATTCATTGTTTTTTTTTCCGAAAATCGATATTCTTCGGATGTCGATTTTCCTAAGAAAACAATCTAATATTGAGACTGTTATACTCTCTGGTTATTAGTCCCTGATTCCAGGGTGGTGCCCCAGCAATATTAATCCTTATTAATATTCTATTGATTTTTGATAATTGATAATTATCTTTGATGATTGTTGAATTTGAAGGATCAATAAGCTAGTGTTAATTTAAATTAATGTTTCATCGATGTTAATGATTAGTGATTATCTTTGATAATTGTTGATTTAAAGGATTAAAAAAGCTAACATTGATTCAAATCAATGTTCTATTGATTTTAATAATTGATAATTAGCTTTGATAATTATTAATGATTGCTAATAACCAAACCCGCTCCTAAACGTAACGCACTACATTTACTGGAGCCCTATATGAGGTTTTAATGAGTTAGATTCAATTAATTAATTTAAATATTAATTAATAACTAAAGAAATAATTATTATTTCTGATAGTAACACTGATCTAAACAACCAGTAAAGCCCTACACTGAAATGAAGGGATCAACTTCTCTTGAGCATCTGGATGCAGCACCGCAAATCGCATGCAGTCTGAACTTACCGTGCTGTGTCTGGCGGGTCTGTGGAAACTGGTTGTTATCTTTTCAAGTGCCATTGCATTGCTGAAGTGATGTTATGTTTTTTTCTGGTAGACAGATGTAAGACTTCTCAGTGGAAGGAGGAGGCGAGAAGCAGATTTCCTGGTTCAGGTAAGCGTTATTATTTTCCTCTCTGCAGTACATACACACTCTCTTTACGTTGTTCGATAACTCAGTCTAAAAAAAATCCACAAACTAGTTCACAAAATAAAATCTCAACTTTGTAATAATAACTCTTGGCTTCACAATCCGTGCCCAGGCTCTCTCTCTTGTCTACCTGCGGTGTGGCTCTATTTATGCCGCTCTCCCCGTGCTCACTGAAATTAGAGACAGGTGTTAGACATAATTGAACTCAGGTGTAAGCGCCCTTACCGCTTTCTCTCTCTCCGGAGAGATGCTTGACCATGCCACCGCTGCCACAACAGACAACTGCATTGTTTTACAAATCTAAATTGAAGTCCTCTTACACAGCTGACACCTCTTGTCCGTGGACATAGAGGAATTTTTTTAATCGAGTATTTGAATTAAATTGTTTAATCGTGACAGCTCTACTATGGTTACAGTCATTATTCATTGCTATTGTGAAAATAGAAAAGGGGACTGACTTTGGTTACTCATTCACTTAGTAAATACGCTAAATGTGTGAGATGAAATTAGTAAAGTAACTTGCTATACACTTGAATATAAACCATAACTTGGAGTTTCTCTTTTAAATGAACGATACTTTTCTATTTATTTAAGAGAGCAGTACCATTACAAGAAGAAAAGCCATATTTTGCCGAGTGAAAAATAAAAAGTGTCAACATTAGTGGTGTAGTCATTTCTTTCTGGACAAAGGTTAAAGCTGAAATATGTAACTTTATGTTAAAATACTTTCTCCTATCCCAGCTTAATATGCAAATTCAATTATAAGTAAGCCATTTAGAGGTTAATTTTCTTAAAACTGTAAGCATTGTGTCGTTGTGGCACTATGAAAATTCCTCTGTTTGTTTTCAGAGACCCATTTAGACCCGCCCCAACAACATTACTCAACCAATTGCTTGAGTTGGGGGCAGGACTATCTCTTTGTGTGACCAACAGCAGGCAGGGGCATATATATATATATGTATATATATGTATATATATATAATATATATATATATATATATTTACTTATTTTTTGCAACTCCATTCGGTAGCACTAGTGTTGCAGGAATTACATACTTCAGCTTTAACCTCATGCAACCTCACGGCCACATGCATGGACGTTGTATTTCGGCTTGCTAAATGCAACGCATAAGTTAATTTCATTTAACCCGACTAATCTCAGTTCAGGAGAATCTGGCCTGTCAGTAAAGGGTTAAACTTTCGACAGACGGAGTCATGTGACAAAACAACTTGGCACTGATCACAACAGAGTTTGACTTTGGGAGAAACGCCAACAAAACTACATCTGGTAAGAAAACGTTTTTACATTGAAACCTGTTTGAGTCAAAAGATTAGAGTCTCTAGTTTCATCCAATATGCCATTTCTTTTATTTAGTGATTTATCGCGAAACGCCATGCTGCTAAACACAATGTACGCTAATGTGTACAATAGCACAAGGTTTTCATTAGAAATCCTATATTCAAAATGGTTGGCATAAATGGATGATGCTGGCCATTACTTGTATCAGAATTAATTATGCTAATTTCTGATTGGTAAAATGCTTCAGGACTGGCAATCACTTGTTTGTTTGACAGTGCAAAGAGAGATAATTGAGATTTTGTTGCCAAAGTAGAAAAAAAACATTGTAACATAAAAGACAAAACAAGTCAAATAATATTTTTTTTATTTGCGTAGTTTTTCATTTGTGTTTTTCCCAATACACATTGTTCTAAAGCATCTTTACAGAAAATCAGCTGTGATGTCTGTAACGTCTCAAAAACATGAATAGCCAACACTCCTGGAAACATAATAAACAATTTGATTAAAAACAAACAAACAAACAAACAAAAAAAACATATATATATATATATATATATATATATATATATATATATATATATATATATATATATATATGACATTCTATAGCTTGTTATTATTTAAAATGTCAAAACTTAGAACCACTATCCACATATGTGGACATACATTTTTTTAGAAAAAAACGTTTTGCTCTAGATGTATTTATTTATTTATTTATTTATTTATTTTTTTTTTTTTTTGCATGTTTATTAAGTACTACTAGCTGTAAATCAAAAAGGGAAATGGAAAATGCACACAGCAGTTACTGTGCTCGGGTGTCAGAAGCTTAATACTCACAACAACTGAGTTATTTCCCTATAGGCCTTGTGCCATCCTAAAAGAAACTCTGAATATGCCTTATAAAGTCAGAGTCGCAGAGCCCAATTTGCTGGTTTGATTATGCTGGAGAGCTCACAAGGACTGTTGGGTTCTTGCTCTCCAGTAGTGCATTAGCCAAGCACTTAGAGAGAGAGAGAGACCAGAGCTTGATTCCTGTTCAGGTCAGGGCTGTACTTACCACATAGTGGGCTACACTTCAAAACTCTCATCAAGTGCAATATTGTCATACTATAAACTGTAGCAACATTTGGTGAATCATAAGTACAAAAAAAAAAAAAAAAAAAAAAAAATTAAGCTTAGAAACTGTGGAGACCGGGCATGCATGGTCACTGTTATTGAAATTAAATAGCTGAGTAACTTATGGACATTTCAGATAAATTGTTTTATGATGTGATAATAAATTAATTTGTGCTTTCTTTGTAAATAGAGTTTTAAAGGAATAGTTCACACAAAAATGACAATTCTATCATTATTTACTCACCATCATGGTGTTTAAAACCCATATGCGGTTATTTGCTCAGTGGCACACAAACACAAATTTTGAAGAAGCTTCATGCAGCTTTTTTCCATACTATGGCAATGTCAAGCTCCAAAAAGGACCAAAAGAGCACTGTTGAAGCATTATAAAAGTAGTCAGTACAACTTGTGTGCTACAGTATAATTGAAGTCATCTGAAGCTTTGTGTGAGGAACAGACTGAAATTAAAATCAGTATTCAATCACAAATTAAATCATTGATGCATCTTAGTATGCAGCTCTCAAATCAAATATGGGGCCTATGGCACAGGTTTGAGGTCATGACATTTGGTCACGAGATGTGCATGAACCAGTTGCTGGATTTCCATTGGACTGTTTTTATGCAAATTTTAAATTTGTGCTTAAAAAACCTGAATGGAAACGCTTGATATGCTCACAAACTCTCAAAATATACAGAGACTGGCGGCATATGGCCATAGCTGCCATTTCAAGCCTCATTATATGAGATATATTACACTCATTCTGCAAAGTCTCCTGGCAGCATTTAATAAAACGATGTACAGTTGATCCAATTCCACAAATACAACTCTCCCTAAGCGAGTAGGCCATTCAGCTGCTCCATCATGACAAGGCGTGCTCCCTCAAGATAATGTGCATGATGTAGTGGAGGGAAACACGCAATGATTTGCATTTTCTTTAGTCAAAGTTGTTGAAATTTACTTAAAAAATTTGGAGCATTTTGAAGAAAACCCAGCTATAGACATCCAACCTGTACTGTACTGTATGGAAAAATCTGCTTTAAGATTCTGTAAAATTCTCTTTTTGTGTTCCATGTAGACAATTACAGCATATTAGACAACATGAGGATAAGGCCAAGTCCACCCTTATCTGTTTTTGTTTAAAAATGCATTGATTTTGCTACATTTATGCCTCTCTTCCACACTGAAACAGTGTTTTCGTAAGATTTCCTAAAATGATCTCCATAACCGCATAATCTGGAAAACAATAACATTAGGACACTGAAAACGCTGCTTCAAAAATAGGCCTAAATGATGACAGAATTTTTCTTTCCAAAGTGAATTTAATTAATCTTTTATTAACTTTATGTTCCTGATATCCTTATATCATACTGTATTTTTGGTATCAAGAAAGAAATGTAGAAAAAAAAACAAAACATTATATACATTTTAAAATATATATATACACTGGCGGCCAAAAGTTTGGAATAATGTACAGATTTTGCTCTTATGGAAAGAAATTGGTACTTTTATTAACCAAAGTGGCATTCAACTGATCACAATGTATAGTCAGGACATTAATAATGTGAAAAATTACTATTACAATTTGAAAAAATTGAACTACTTCAAAGAGTTCTCATCAAAACATCCTCCACGTGCAGCAATGACAGCTTTGCAGATCCTTGGCATTCTAGCTGTCAGTTTGTCCAGATACTCGGGTGACATTTCACCCCACGCTTCTCACGCACCTTACAGTCTAGCTGATCCCACAAAAGCTCAATGGGGTTAAGATCCATAACACTCTTTTCCAATTATCTGTTGTCCAATGTCTGTTTCTTTGCCCACTCTAACATTTTCTTTTTGTTTTTCTGTTTCAAAAGTGGCTTTTTCTTTGCAATTCTTCCCATAAGGCCTGCACCCCTGAGTCTTCTCTTTACTGTTGTACATGAAACTGGTGTTGAGCGGGTAGAATTCAATGAAGCTGTCAGCTGAGGATATGTGTGTCATCTATTTCTCAAACTAGAGACTCTGATGTACTTCTCCTCTTGTTTAGTTGTACATCTGGCCTTCACATCTCTTTCTGTCCTTGTTAGAGCCAGTTGTCCTTTGTCTTTGAAGACTGTAGTGTACACCTTTGTATGAAATCTTCAGTTTTGGGCAATTTCAAGCATTGTATAGCCTTCATTCCTCAAAACAATGACTGACTGACGAAGTGATTTTTGTAGTACCAAATTAGCAATTTAGCATGATTACTCAAGGATAAGGTGTTGGTGTGATGGCTGCTGGAAATAGGGCCGGTCTAGATTTGATCAAAAATGACTTTATCCAAATAGTGATTGTGCTGTTTTTACATCAGTAATGTCCTGACTATACTTTGTGATCAGTTGAATGTCACTTTGATGAATTAAAGTGCCAATTTCCTTCCGAAACAGTAAAATCTGTACATTATTTCAAACCTTTGGTCACCAGTGTGTATATATACCCTGCTGTCTGTGTGGGTCCTAATGCCCCAGTATATTGACAGGGACACTATACTGTAAAAAGCACTGTCCTTCGGATGAGACGTTATACCGAGGTCCTGATTTTCTGTGGTCATTAAAAATCCCTTCTTTACTTCACGTAAAGTGTAGGAGTGTAACCCCAGTGTCCTGGCCAAATTCCCCCCATGGGCCCTTATCAATCATGGCCTGCTAATAATCCCCATCTATGAATTGGCTATATTACTCTCCTCTCTCCTCTCCACAAATAGCTGGTGTGTGGTGAGCATACTGGTGGAGGCTTAGGAGAGTCCCCTGTTCATGTAAAGTGCTTTGAGTGTAGTGTCAGAAAAGCACTATAACGTTCAAACCACATAATCTAAAAGAGGTCACTGAATCAAGTTTTTCAAATGTAATGGTTGGGAAATTCATCATGAGTTTCTGCAAGTGCCATTTTGAATGAAACCATATACGAGTAGGTGATTCTTTGCCAGAATCAGCTGTAATGTGCATCTAACTTTATGCTGATAATCAAAAGTCTGGTTCTGCGAGACAAGCACTGTGGCATCCTGTTAGGTTTTGAGTTGCAGTGAAAAGTTCTGTCAAATCCAAATAAAAAAATACAGCATTAGGGCACCACAGCAAAATACAGGGAACAGTATCTAGAACTAATGCATTGTAGAGGTCATGCCAGTTGGATCCGGCACTAATCATGAAAAAACCCCACTGCTGTTGTACGGTATAAGTGCAGCGTTTTGGCGTTAACAGTCTCAAGCTGACAGCGGGGATACTGGATACAGATTGCGCAGGCTACGGGGTGAGGTTGTAATTCCTAAGCTCAGAGAACACACAGCTGGGAAATGATATTGAGCCGGGGCCCTCAGAGGTCTGTATGGGGCAGTGGGGTCCTATTTTCATTAAATACAAGTCTGTTTAAAGTGAGCTGGTGGGGCGAGTTAAATTCTCTCAGATTAAATCAGTTATTAGTATCTGTAAAACCCTCTTTTTCTCATATTTTATCAGTCTAACCTACTGTTTGCACATTATAATTAAACTTCATACTGTCTCCCACTCACTGTGGATTAAAACAGGAATGGATGATGTGTGTGGTTGTGTGTTTTGGAATACATATCTGTGCCAAGGGAACAATTTCGCAATAATATGTGCACAGAGATTGGAGGTAAGTAACTAATTACTTACTAAAAAATACAACACTATGAAAGTAAGTTTTAGTTACTTTTGGATTACCTAAGTCTACATATGCAAATAAAGATAAAAGAAAAGTAATATCAACTAGATGGCTTTTACTTAAAGGAACAGTTCACTCAAAAATAAAAATGATGGCATAATTTACGCAACCTCATGTTATTTCTAGCCCAGTATTATTTAATTTTTAATATGTTGTGCAGATTGTCTGAGCTTCTGTTCCCTATCTGTCACTCACTCGACGTTGGTGTCGATGTAGTGACACTAGGGGTCACTCTTGGGAGCCCGAGACACCTCTGGTCTTTGATAAAAGGCCAATGAAAATTGGCGAGTGGTATTTGCATGCCACTCCCCCAAACATACAGGTATAAAAGGAGCTGATATGCAACCACTCATTCAGGATTTTCTCTTTGGAGCCGAACGGTCATACTCACTGAGTTGAATACTACTGTTCATTCACCTCTGCTGGATCTGACGGCGCATTTCAGCGGCTTCTCTCTCCTCTGCACTGGTGCACTGCAGAGAATGCCCCTTGGCACTTCGGCAGAAAAACTAGAGAGTATATTTTCTGAAAGAGCATTTTTCCCCTCTAAAAGAGTATATATTTCTCTAAAAGAGCGCACACACGGAACGTCTTTTTAAAGACGCGTCTTTTTAAAGATGCTTTTCCGATTATGTGTTATTCCTGGTTGTGCTCGTTATCTCTCCCTTCTAACGGTCACGATCACTGTCTTTCGTGTCTGGGCACTGCTCACGCGGAGACAGCGCTCGTGGATGGTCATGTTCTCATTGCGAGAATATGTCCATGGCAACGTTGCGGTCGCGGCTCGCCTTCGTAAGAAAGCGAGCCACCCCAGAGGCTCCTGCCTCGGTCCTTTTACCCAAGGGTTTGAGGCCAGCGCGGCTAGCACTGGGGGCGATTTGGGGACCCCAATGGGACCGCCTCCGCCGGGTATCCCCCCGCGGACCTCCCATTCCCCAGCACGCTCGTCTGCCCCGAGCGGGCTTCCGGGTGAGTCCGCCGGCTCGTCTCACGGCGAGTTCGACCTCTTATTCGGAGCCCGCGAAAGTGATGAGCTCTCGAGCGCAGCATCGGAGAGCGGGCTCGTCCAGTCAGAAGCCTCAGCTGGGCTCCTCCCTTCGGAGTCGATCGCCCAGTCACAGGCTGATGCGGAGATGACGACATGCTTTCCCGGGCAGCCGCGAGCGGTGGATTTCACCGCTCTTCCCTGAACCCTCGTGGCTCGGTGATTGGTTCCTGGGCTCGCAGCACCGCTCAAAGCCACGCCCTGCCCTGTTCCTTTCTTCCCGGAAGTGCATGAAGAGCTGACAAGGTCGCAGGAGGCACTTTTTACTGCCCGGTCCCGATCTTTTCAGCTTCCCCGCTCTCACTACCCTCGATGGTGGGGCGGCCAAGGGTTATTCGGCAATCCCCCGGTGGATAAAGGCGCTCGTGGTGCACCTATGCCCGCAGAGCGCCGCCACCTGGCGCGGGTGCCCAAAGCCCCCGTCCAAGGCCTGTAGGTTTACGTCGTCTCTGACGGCCAAGGCCTACGGTGCCACTGGACAAGCCGCCTCCGCCCTGCACGCCATGGCTCTCCTGCAAGTCCGCCAAGGCGCAAAAGGAATTGCATGAGGGTAGTTCAGCCCCGGGATTGATGCAGGAACTGCGCTCGGTGACCAACCTCGCTCTCCGAGTGACGGAGGTCACGGCACGGTCTCTTGGGTGGACGATGGCCACACTAGTGGTCCAGGAGCGCCACCTTTGGCTCAACCTGATCGAGATGGGTGAGGCCGACAAGACACAATTCCTTGCTGCACCCATTTCCCAGGCGGGCCTATTCAGCGACACCGTCGAGGACTTTGCCCAGCAGTTCTCGATGGTAGAGCAGTAGATGGATGCTAGCCGGCATATCCTGCCCCGGCGTGGCTCAAGATCCCGCACCCCATCTACTCATCACCAAGGGCGTCCCTCTGCGGTGACTGCACCGGCTCCGCTGCAGCCCGCCCCTTCGGCCTGACCCCGGCGTGGAGCCCACTGCAGGAAGCAGACGCCACCCGTCTCGCGGCCGCCCAGAACCCGTGAAAGGCTTCAAAGCGCCCTTGAGACGGGCGACCCAGGGACAACGAAACCCGCTGCTCTGGAGCTGGTAAGCAGATCTTCATCTTTTTGTTACCTTTTGCATTTAATTGCGCTGCATGCCCAAGTGGCTGCAGTACTCAAGAGCACAGCAAGAGTGGTTTCCTTGTTCTCTGGGTCACGTATCTGGTGTGTACGGCTGGCATCACGACTACCGTCCACCAGTCCATTTGGCAGGTTGGCGCTCCAGCGGCGGTCTCCTGCCCTGAGCGCCCAGCTGTGGCACAAATCCACCCCCGATGTGACAGTCTCCACGGGTCACGAGGACAGGCCTCTTCCTCCCCCGTCCCAGGCTGTTCCGGGGGTGGTCACAAGGAGCCAGGTAAGTGCTTCGATGTCCTCGGACTCAGCACGGCCACGACGTGGTGTGGCACCTGCGCGGAACTTGGACACATGTCTTGCGCCTTCCAGTCCGTCACGAGGGCTGGTCCGGACCGTCCGACTCGGCTGCGCGATTCACTTCGCCGGTCATCCGCCCAGGTTCAGCGGTGTCCACTTCACCTTGGTGAAAGACGAAAACGCTGCTACCTTGCGCGGAGATCGCTACCCTCCTACGGAAGGACGCGATAGAACCTGTCCCTCCAGCCGAGATGAAGAAAGGGTTTTACAGCCCCTACTTCATTGTACCGAAAAAAGGTGGTGGGTTGCGGCCAATCTTGGACCTACGAGTACTGAACCGGGCTTTACACAGACTCCCGTTCAAGATGCTGACGCAAAGACGCATTCTAACAAGTGTCCGGCATCAAGATTGGTTCGTGGCGGTAGACCAGAAGGATGCGTACTTTCATGTCTCGATCCTTCCTCGACACAGACCCTTCCTGCGGTTTGCGTTCGAGGGTCAGGCGTATCAGTAAAAGTCCTCCCTTTCGGCCTGTCCCTGTCTCCTCGCATCTTTATGAAGATCGCAGAGGCTGCCCTTGCCCCGTTAAGGGAGGTGGGCATTCGCATTCTCAACTATCTCGATGACTGGCTAATCTTAGCTCACTCTCGAGATGTGTTAGGCGCACAAAGGGACCTGGTGCTCTCACACCTCAGCCGACTAGGGCTTCAGGTCAACTGGGAAAAGAGCAAGCTCCTCTCGGTTCAGAGCATCTCTTTTCTCGGTTTGGAGTTGGACTCAGTCTCCTTGATGGCGCACCTGATGAACGAGCGCGCCCAGTCGGTGCTGGCCTGTTTGAAGGCTTTCAAACAGAAAACAGCGGTTCCACTGAAACCTTTTCAGGGGCTCCTGGGGCATATGGCATCCTCGGGGGTGGCCACCCCGCTCGGGTTGATGCATATGAGGCCGCTTCAGCACTGGCTCCAGACTCGAGTCCCGAGACGGGCATGGCGCCACGGGACACACCGCGTGGCCATTACGTCAGTCTGTCACCATCTTTTCAGCACTTGGACCGACCTCTCGTTTCTACGACCAGGTGTTCCCCTAGAACTGGTCTCCAGGCGCGTCGTGGTCACGACAGACGCCTCCAAAACGGGCTGGGGCACTGTTGGCAATGGGCACGCAGCCACCGGCCTCTGGACGGGTCCGCGGCTGCGTTGGCACATCAACTGCCTCGAGTTACTGGCAATTCTGCTCGCCCTGCGGAGGTTCCGGCCTTTGATCCAGGGCAAGCACGTGCTAGTTCGGACAGACAGCACGGCAGCAGTAGCATATGTCAACCACCAAGGCGGTCTGCGCTCCCGCTGTATGTCACAACTCGCCCGCCGTCTCCTCCAACGGAGTCAGCAGCACCTCAAGTCGCTGCAAGCCACTCACATCCCAGGCAACCTCAACACTTCGGCGGACGCGCCGTCACAACAGGTTACCCTCAAGGGAGAGTGGAGACTCCACCTTCAGGTGGTCCAGCTGATTTGGAGTCGATTTGACAGGCACAGGTGCACCTGTTCGCCTCCCAAGAATCCTCCCCACTGCCCGCTCTGGTACGCCCTGACCGAGGCCTTCCTCGGCATAGACGCGCTGGCACACAGCTGGTCCCCTGGCATTCGCAAATATGCATTTCCCCCAGTGAGCCTGCTTGCACAGACCCTGTGCAAGGTCAGGGAGGATGAGGAGAAGGTCGTCCTGGTAAGCACCCTACTGGCCCGCCCAGACGTGGTGCTCGGACCTCACGCTCCTCGCGACAGCTCCCCCCGGGCAAATTCCCCTGAGGTAGGACCTTCTTTCTCAGGGAAGGGGCACCATCTGGCACCTGCGCCCAGACCTCTGGAATCTCCATGTCTGGCCCCTGGACGGGACACGGAAGACCTAAGCTGTCTCCCACCTGCGATGGTAGACACGTTCACTCAGGCTAGGGCTCCCTCTACGAGGCGCCTGTATGCCTTTAAGTGGCATCTGTTCGCTAAGTGGTGTTCTTCCCATCGGGAAGACCCCCAGAGATGCGCAGTCAGATCAGTGCTTTCCTTCCTGCAAGAGAGGTTGGAAGGAAGGCACTCTCCTTGAAGACTGCCCTCTTGACTGCGCTCACTTCCATCAAGAGGGTAGGTGACCTGCAAGTGTTCTCTGTCAGCGAAACGTGCCTGGAGTTCGGTCCAGGTTACTCTCACGTGATCCTGAGACCCCGACCGGGCTATGTGCCCAAGGTTCCCACCACTCCTTTTAGGGAACAGGTGGTGAACTTGCAAGCGCTGCCCCAGGAGGAGGCAGACCCAGCCCTGTTGTTGCTGTGTCCAGTGCGCGCTTTACGCATCTATTTGGATTGACACGTTCACTCAGGCTAGGGCTCCCTCTACGAGGCGCCTGTATGCCTTTAAGTGGCATCTGTTCGCTATGTGGTGTTCTTCCCATCGGGAAGACCCCCAGAGATGCGCAGTCAGATCAGTGCTTTCCTTCCTGCAAGAGAGGTTGGAAGGAAGGCACTCTCCTTGAAGACTGCCCTCTTGACTGCGCTCACTTCCATCAAGAGGGTAGGTGACCTGCAAGCGTTCTCTGTCAGCGAAACATGCCTGGAGTTCGGTCCAGGTTACTCTCACGTGATCCTGAGACCCCGACCGGGCTATGTGCCCAAGGTTCCCACCACTCCTTTTAGGGAACAGGTGGTGAACTTGCAAGCGCTGCCCCAGGAGGAGGCAGACCCAGCCCTGTTGTTGCTGTGTCCAGTGCGCGCTTTACGCATCTATTTGGATTGACACGTTCACTGAGGCTAGGGCTCCCTCTACGAGGCGCCTGTATGCCTTTAAGTGGCATCTGTTCGCTAAGTGGTGTTCTTCCCGTCGGGAAGACCCCCAGAGATGCGCAGTCAGATCAGTGCTTTCCTTCCTGCAAGAGAGGTTGGAAGGGAGGCTGTCCCCTTCCACCTTGAAGGTGTACGTTGCTGCCATAGCAGCACACCACGACGCAGTCGATGGTAAGTCCTTAGGGAAGCATGATCTGATCATCTGGTTGCTAAGAGGCGCCAGGAGGCTGAATCCCTCCAGGCCGCGCCTCGTTCCCTCATCGGACCTCTGTAGTTTTTCAGGGTCTACAGAGAGCCCCCTTTGAGCTTTGCAGTCAGCCGAGCTTAAGGCACTCTCCTTGAAGACTGCCCTCTTGACTGCGCTCACTTCCATCAAGAGGGTAGGTGACCTGCAAGCGTTCTCTGTCAGCGAAACGTGCCTGGAGTTTGGTCCAGGTTACTCTCACGTGATCCTGAGACCCCGACCGGGCTATGTGCCTAAGGTTCCCACCACTCCTTTTAGGGAACAGGTGGTGAACCTGCAAGCGCTGCCCCAGGAGGAGGCAGACCCAGCCCTGTCGTTGCTGTGTCCAGTGTGCACTTTACGCATCTATTTGGATTGCACGCAGAGCTTTAGAGTCTCTGAGCAGCTCTTTGTCTGCTTTGGTGCACAGTGGAAAGGAAGCGCTGTCTCCAAGCAGAGGATCGCCCACTGGCTCATTGACGCCATAATTATGGCATATCTCACCCAAAACATGCCGCCCCCGGTAGGGCTACGAGCCCATTCTACCCGTGGTGTATCGGCTTCTTGGGCCCTAGCCAGAGGTGCCTCTCTAACAGACATTTGCAGAACAGCGGGCTGGGCAACACCCAACACATTTGCAAGGTTCTACAACCTCCGGGTGGAACCGGTTCATCCCAGGTAGTGGCACGCAACACAAGCGGATAAACCCGGGATAGCCGGCCAGGTGTATCGCTTGCACATAGCACCTTCCACCTCCTTTTGAGCTGAAGGCGTGCGCTGTTAATTCCCAGTAGTGTTCACAAAAGTTGTTCCCTGGTTGACTTCCTCCGAGCCCTGTGGCAGTCGAGTTTTTGGAGAAACTCGCTGCCAGCCCAGTACACGCACTAACTAAGAGCCCGGTTCTGGGGTAGGTGCTCCGCATGTGGCGGTTCCCTGTAAGGCTAACCCCATGCGATCTATATCTTCCGCTAATTCATTTCCCTGCTGGCAAACTGCATCTTCCTTGGGCAGAGCCCCTCTGCCCCAGTCTCCATGTTGTAGTAACTCCTCCCCCATTGGGCAGGATCTACCTTGAAGGCTCTCCACATGGTTGGAAAGACCATGTGATGTATTCTTCCACTTAAATATCCCCCCCTCTCTTGGGGCGAGGTGTGGTCTCCGCGGTGTCCTCCCCTTGGGAGGGACACCCCCCGACTAGACCTGGCGGCCCAGTTGGATAATCCCCCTTCTTTTTTAGGGAGTGGAAAAAGAGAAGGGGAAAGAGGCCATGACTGGGTTAAGCCTGTCTCCATCTCTGGGTAGTCAACTTGTCCCCAAAAAGGGCCGTTCGACACTCATAACTGTGTTGGGGGAGGTTATGTGTCGACCTGGTGTGCTGGCTATGAGGCACACAACAAGTCTGCCCACAACACACCGCCAGTTCACGTAACACAGTTCAGCCTTGTGGCGTTTTGTATAGGGACCCCTAGTGTCACTACATCGACACCAACGTCGAGTGAGTGACAGATAGGGAACGTCATGGTTACTGGTGTAACCTCCGTTCCCTGATGGAGGGAACGAGACGTTTGTCCCTCCTGCCACAACGCTGAACTACCCGCTGAAATGGCCGGACCTTATATCGGCTCCTCAGCGAAAAACCTGAATGAGTGGTTGCATACCAGCTCCTTTTATACCCGTATGTTCGGGGGAGTGGCATGCAAATACCACTCGCCAATTTTCATTGGCCTTTTATCAAAGACCAGAGGTGTCTCGGGCTCCCAAGAGTGACCCCTAGTGTCACTACATCGACACCAACGTCTCGTTCCCTCCATCAGGGAACGGAGGTTACACCAGTAACCATGACGTTTTCCATGCAACGAAAGTGATTTGGTAACACTTTACAATAAGGTTCCATTTGTTACCATTATTAAAAACATTAGTTTACATAAACTAACAAAGAACAATTGTTTAACAGCATTTATTATTCTTGGTTAATTTCAACATATAGTAATATATTTTTAAATCAAAAGTTGTATATGTTAACATTAGTTAATTCACTATGAACTTACATGAACTAACAATGATCAATAGTATTTAAAAAATATATATTGTCCATTGTTTGTTCATGATACCTAATGCATTAACCGATGTCAACGAATGGAACCATATTGATGTGTTACCTATGACTATACTAAGGAAAAAGAAAACTGGTTTGAAACCACAAAAAGTAAATTATGACAAAATTTTGATTTTTTTGTGACCTGTTCCTTTGACCTCTTCAACTCTGAGAGATTTTTGGACTGCCGCTTGCAATTTTTCACACTCAAATTTAAAAGCTCACCATTTACACACTCTGGACTAATTGCCTCCAGTTATTCTAGAATATGTTTACAATCTTATTATGAATAGAGTTTTTTTCCTTACTTTGTAAGCATATAATTCTGGTTCTGTTCACTCCATCTCCCTCCAAAATTCTAATTGTATTCCACTAGATGGCAGCAAGTACTAGAAAAATTTTCCCTCTATCACCTTCCATCACAAAATGTCGATCTGAAATGTAGGTGGTGCTGTAACACATTTTAGCCCTGTCAGATGTGCTCGTCCATAGACATTCAGTCTAATTTTCAGTTCATACACCACCCACCCCTGCCTTTCATAGAATATCTCGGCCTCTGAGTGGACTACAAGCTCAATCTACATGTCATTAAAAAAACTGAAATCCTCCCCTTAGATGTATAGCCAATAGTAATAATTAATAGTCACAATATAAAGTTTTTAGCTATTTGAGGCTTACAGCAGCAGTGCTCAGCGCATACAAGAGCCATTTGTATTTGATGTCTTACAGATTTTATATATATTACTATGTTATTCTTTTGTAAATCTTTCAAACAGTGGTGTTAGGGCAACAAAATAAGTGCTATTTGAAAGACTTTTATATTAATTTGAACATTTCTACCATATGTTGTTTTGCGATACAAATGTTTTCAGGCCTTATTTTGTTATTTTATGTAACATATATGCAGAATTGATGGTTATCTATGAAAAGTTCAGATTCTAAGCTTTCAGTTGATACCACATATGTCTGAATTATCTATTCGGAGACTTTAACATTTTAAGCGTAAACTTTTTCAATGACATAGCGCCAATTTTTGGACCCACTGGATAAATATATTCTAATGTTGTCTCAAACATTAAACAGATTTAATGTCCGAAGGGTGACGGAGGTTAACATTTTGCCTACATGACATCTCCACTTGTGTTTCACAGAAGGCGAAAGTCATATGGGTTTGGAACAACATGGGGGAAAGTAAATTATGAATTATTAAAAATTATCTCTTTAAAATGCAATTTTAGACAACTGTGTTCTGCTCCACTCTGTTGTGCTCTGTCCAGATGTTTTTGAACACAAAAGCCCGACCCTAAGACCAACTAGTCGTTCAGACAACCATCTGACAAGTCGATTTTGTAAGTATTCTGTTACTCTCCAGGTCTGTGTGTACATGAGCATGTGTTTATATTGCAGACTCATATATATAACAGTCTCTACCATTAATTTGTACTTACAGAGCCCCTCTCGCACCTACAGTTAATTTTATAGCTGAGGTTATTGCTTTCCTTGACCATTTCCCCTTCTCTGTATCTCTCCTGACAGTGTTTGGTTGTGTGAGTGTATAGGAATGTGCGTGATCTTCACTTTTCTGTAAACTAACTCTGCAGCAGCAATGTCTCCTGGTGCTCACTCCTGTTTTTTCTTCTCCTTATTTTGGTTATGTTCCCCATCCATCTTTTGTTTGCTTTACACCTCCTCTTGGCTGCTATCCCTCCATCTGAATTTGTGTTTTGTTTGCGCTCTCTCTCTCTCTCTCTCTCTCTCTCTCTCTCTCTCTCTCTCTCTTTCTGCCTATATTCTTTTCTTATTGGTAGTTCACTTCACAATCCCTCTCAACAATATTTACATCATTTTTTCTATTCTTTTATGACTGCAAAATTTTTAAACACAAATAACTATTTTAAACACAATAAAGAATTTGAGATGTGGTGGAAATAATACTGTGGTGAGAATTTTCATGACACAAATGGCATAAACCTCTGTACATACAGTGTTGGACATTGTTGGTTGACAAATATAAAATAAATAATATATATATATATATATATTTTTTTTTTTTAAACTAGTGATTTTGTGAAAAGGTTTTAACAAGACTTTCCTTTCTAGAAGTTCACAGTGCTAAAAGTGCCTGAAATTAAAGAAACACCTACTGTATATACTGTATGTTTCTTATACCAAAAAATGGCTGGACGATTTCATGTAGATTGATGACTTAAGGAAAAATTAAATAATAATAATAAAGCTGATGTTACAGTTGCCTCCCATACATTTTGTGTTTGAAAGTGCGTGTGCATATGCTTTATTGAATAAGTCCTATTTATTTATTGTTTGCTGTTGTGCAATGTGATACATGTACAGTATGTGTGTGCTAACGTGTGTGTGTGTGTGTGTGTGTGTGTGTGTGTGTGTGTGTGTGTAGGAATTAACCTGTACCTAGGGGCCACTCTGCAAAATGACTGACCAACAGGCTCCAGCTGTTCACATCTGTTTCTCCAGCTCTCCATGAAGCACCTGCCCCAGCCTCCCTTCACTTGTAAAGTATGCCTCACTGTGTGTGTCTGTTGTACAGTATGCATGCAGATGTTTGTGTGTGTGTGTGTTCAAGGCTGTGGCCTTGACAGGGTCTAATACAGATAAAAGAACACTCCACCCTAGCTTTTAGAGTTCAGTTTAAATCTATGATCTGTTTCCTCTTGTGGTCGGGCTTCACTTCTCACTATTTTCACATTCAGATTCAATGTAGGTCTCAACTGATCTTCCGGATACAGTGAAAAAAGTTTTTATGTAAGACCTTGCATGATTTATTGCGTGTATTTTACAATAGACAGTATATTTTTTTGAATTACTCAACTGAATATATTTTGAGAAATAAATTACTTTGCTATGCAGTTGTTTTAAAGGATTGTAAAAACGTAACACTTATCAAACATGGAACAGAATCATTTAAAATATCTCTGGATGACCGTAAAAGAGGCTTGGTCAAGCATTTATAACATTAGAAACCATCGTTGATCTAAAATCATCATCAACAACAACAACAACTAAAGAGCATGTTTTCCACTCTAGCATCTCTTTATCAAATGTAACTTGATCTTCTTAACCAAGGTAAATTCATCTCTAAATGTTACATTTTGGGATTTGAGGACTGTCCAATGAAGGTAAAGATGTCCATTGAGTTTAAGATGATGTGTGTAAATTTTTTCGGATTTAAAATGATTGTATTCCAGCTTAATATGCAGATTCAACTATAAGCAGAGATGGGTAGAGTAGCCAAAAATTTTACTCAAGTAAAAGTACAATTACTTCAAAAAAATCATTACTCAAGTAGAAGTAAAAGTAATAATGTTAAAAATTACTCAAGTAAGAGTAAGAAAGTATCCAATAAAAAGAATACTCAAGTAGTGAGTAACTAGTTACTTTCACATATAACATAATGGATGTTTGCTCTCCTATGTTCCAGTACATGATACACATTTAACATGCATTACTGAATGATTATTATTATTAATAATTATAATAAAACTTTTATTAATATTATTGTTAATTATGGAAATTAAAGGGAAAGAACACCAAAAAAAAAAAAAAAAATGTAAATGCTCTCATTTTCTCACCCTCATTCCATCCCAGATGTGTATGACTTTCTTTCGTCTGCAGAACACAAATGAAGATTTTTAGAAGAATATCTCAGCTCTGTAGGTCCATACAATGCAAGTGAATGGTGACCAGAACTGTGAAGCTCCAAAAAGCACATAGAGGCAGCATAAAAGTAATTCATACGACTCCCGTGATTTTCAGAAGCAATATGATAGGTGTGGGTTACCATCAAGTCCTTTTTTACTATTAATTCTCCTCCCTACCCTGTAGATGGCGATTTGCACAAAGAATTGATTTACCAAAACCACAAGAAGAAGAATGTGAAAGTTTATTAGTAAAAAAGGATTTCAATATTGATCTGTTTCTCACCCACACTTATCAGATCCCTTCTGAAGACACTGAACCAGTGTCGTTTGCATTCCTTTAATGCTGCCTTTAGGTTCTTTCTGAGCTTCAAAGTTGTGTTCACCATTCACTTGCATTCTATGAACCAACAGAGCTGAGATATTCTTCTAAAAATCTTTGTGTTCAGCAGAATAAAATAAACATACACATCTGGGATAGCATGATGGTGAGTAAATGATGCAAGAATTTTCAATTTTGGAAAAATTATTCCTATAAGGAGATGTTAGAGAGAATGCTAACCTTAATCATCGTATACTTTCACTGCATGTTTTTTTTCCCCCTCCATATTTTGAAAAGGAATGGTGACTGAGAATGTCAGTCCCTAACATTCTGTCTAACATCTTTTGGGTTCCACAGAATACAGAAAGTTTTATTGGGTTTGGAAGGACATGAGGGTGGGGAATGATGACAGAATATTAATAAAAGGCTGAACTATCATTTTAAGGACGCTTCTCAGATTTGGACAAATCTGTCAATTAGAAGAGACGTTTGGAAACCTTTTTCTAGTAATTATTACAGTGAAAAACGTGAACAATGTCAAACAGTCCCAAATTATATATAGTGTTTAATTATACATTGAAGCAAGATCTTGCTTTATTCATGCCTTCTGTTGTTACTTTACAGCTTTTACGTCCTGCATGGATTTATTTCAGTGTAGTTGCAACATTTTCAGTGTCAAAAGAATTTAGATAATTAGTTCTGTACACTAAGGGTAAATTGCATCTTATCTCTGTGTTTGGAAGCTTGTTTTCCATAAGATTAAGCCACCCACATCTGTCAAACGCTGTGTTTGTGCCAGCCTTGCACGTGCAGAAATGCTCACAACCGCGATAGGCAGGGCAAAACATTTGCACTTAACACGGATGTTTACAAGGATGTATATAGTAGGCACTGATGTGTTGCAGCACTGATATAAAAATTTAAACTTAGAAACTGAGGTCATAAGAGCCCCCAGTTACAGATTCACGCTTAAAATGACACAGACAAGTCCACATTGTCACAATCTCTAAAATTTACCTCACCATGTTTTCTTAAGTCGGAGCTGCAATTTTAATCTTGAAATAAAGCCTTGGCTTGGTGTAAAATGAAGGCATTGTGTGGAGTGAAAATGTTTTTGTTTTGGGCACTTGCTGCTGTAGTGTTGAACACGACTCGAGTGATAGTGTGCAGCTGTGAATTTCCACTGTCATAAGAGTCCCATTCAAAAATCTCAATAAATTACGCATTTATTAACACTTATTAAATTCAAACCAGTAATGAAATGACAGGAACACTACCCATTGTAACAAAGTAAAAGTACATTTTTTTTCATCAGAAATTTACTTAAGAGTGAAAAGTATCCACCATAAAACATACTCATAAAAGTAATTTTTTTTTAAATGTAGCACATTACTACCCACCTCTGACTATAAGTAAGCCATTTGTAGGTTGATTTCACCTAAAAGTGTAACCACAATGAACCAATGGTTTACGGGGGAGTTTTCTAGAATCTGTTTGAAAAACAGGTTTTTTTTTTTTTTTTTTTTCAATTCTGTTCGGTGACATTAGTGGTGCATAAATTACACTCTTCAGCTTTATTATGAAATTGGTGTGTTTTTGTCCTAAGTTTAAAGGTGAAGAGTGTAATTTCTGTGCCGCAGACTGCACCAAACAGAATTGCAAATATTATCACTGTTTTCATACCAATTTGAAACACTGTTTTCCAACAAGTGAAACAAGTAGTCCCACCCCAAACTCACACCATTGGTTGAGCAAATGTTGTTGTGTCCTGCCCAATCAGGATGCAATTCCGTGCTGTTAATGATGCAAAAATCATACACTTAACCTTGAAAAAACCCAAAGAATCACCATTGCATGTTTACAACATTTACACAGTGTACAGTGGAAAGAAAAAGCTTGTGAACCCTTTGGAATTATCTGATTTTCTGCATTAATTGGTCATAAAATGTGATCTCATCTTCATCAAAGTCACAAGTATAGACAAACACAATGTGCTTAAGCTAACAACACACATACAATTATAATATTTCATGTCTTTATTGAACACATCCCATTAAACATTCACAATGCTGTGGAAAAAGTAAGTGAACCCTTTGATATAATAACTGGTCGATCCTCCATTGGCAGCAATAACCTCAACCAAGCGTTTCCGGTATCTGTGGATTAGACCTGCACAGCGTTCAGCAGGAATTTTTGCTTCAACTTTTTGCAGGAACTGCTTCAACTCTGCCATATTCTTAGGATGTCTGGTGTGAATGGCTCTCTTGAATTCATTCCAGAGCATCTCTATTGGGTTAAGTTCTGGGCTCTGTCTCGGCCACTCCAAAAGTTGGATTTTCTTTTTTTGAAGCCATTCTGTAGTGGATTTACTTAGATGTTTAGGATCATTGTCCTGCTGCCTCACCCAACTTCTACTGAGCTTTAGCTGGCACACAGCCACCCTGACATTATCCTGTAGGATCTTGTTAAACTTGGGAATTAATTTTTTCCTTGATGATGGCAAGTGGTCCAAGCCCCCGAAGCACCAAAGCAGCCCCAAATCGTGATGCATCCTCCACTGTACTTTAATGTTTTCAAGTTGGTATATGGAGCACTTTTTATGCCATTTGTAAACCTGTGCAGCTTCATGCAAAGCAGCAATTCTTGATCGTAGGTCTGAGATCTCTTTTTTTGCGTGGCATGGTCCACATCAGCAGCTGCTGCTTGTGAATAGAAAACTTAAAATGTTTGAGTGATTTTTATAAATCAGAGTAGCTCTAACCCACACCTTCAATCTCGTTTAAATAATTGAATGCCATGTTTGCCAGCTCCTGACTGTAATTAGCGTTTGTTGACGTCATTAGACTAGGGGTTCACATACTTTTTCCAAATTGCACTGTGAATGTTTGAATGATGTATTCAGTATGTACAAAAACAATAATGATTTGTGTGTTATCAGGTAAAACAGATTATGTGAGTTCATTATTGTAACTTAGATGAAGATCAAACCAGATTTTAAGACAAATGTATACATAAATGCAGATAATTCCGAAGAGTTCTCATACTTTTTCTTGTCTCTGTATATGCTCTTGATATGGTACTAAGTGACTTACATCACATCTCTCTGTAGTACTTAATTCTGATTAGTCAATTGCAGAATTCTGCAATCAAATACTTTTGTATAATGACCTCTTATCTGTAAAATTAACTGTTGTCCAAGGGAAATGATGTCCTATATAACTGCTAGTTTTTTATTTCTTCTTTGTGCTAGAGTCCCTTTCTTCTTACATAATAAAATAATCAATATTTTATGTCCAGTTATATACTTATTTGGTAGTTATCCATGAAATAAGCATGGTAATGTAAAGCTGGTCCACTTTGCTTTGGGGTCAGTGTTTATTTTGCGATAATGAAGGCTTACTGTTCTGTACCCCTTGCATATTTCTTTGAACCACTATAATACATGCGTACTCAAGCATAAACGCTTGAAATCCCTTGTTTAGAAACAGCATCCTGAAACACCTACAAAGGCTAAATTCTCAAGAGGAAGATGAAATGGGCCACAGCTATTGAGCCTCGCCATGTGTTTATAAGTATATACATTCCTAAAGACAAAAATCTTCATTTATTGAAGAACCACTCAACATTCCAACAGCTTTTTCTCTGTGGCGACACCAGAAGAAAAGTCAATCAGCGTCTTGGTGCAAACAACAGTTTTCTTTGTTTCTTTGTGCGGCATATAATAAAAAAAAGAAAAACTGTGTTGGGGAGGGGGGACTGGGATTTTCAGCACACAATCAAAAATTTAGTTTTGGAAAATGAATTCTGTGTAAAAATCTGTTGCTGTGCACCATGAGAGAGCCAAGGCGGCCCCTGAGGAGTGTTCAGTATATAAAATAAAGTGAATAGTCTTTGCATTATTTATTGTGCATGAGCATAAATGTTACAAAACTGGTCGCTGTGGAGACCACTGTGTTCACTTCAGTGACTACGAGGTTACCAGGGTCCCTCAACACACAAACAGAGTGAAGAACAAGAAATTAATTAGAAAGACAAGAAGTGTGTTTTTCTAGATGTAGTCCATTAGAAAGGCCATGTCCTATGTGTTAACACCCCTTTGTAGTTCTGTTAAGCTCATTAAAAGCTTGCTAATGGTCGAACATGATGAGATAAAAAGACAGTGGCCATATTATAAGGGTTTTTTCACACTTGGTTCCATTCCTTGGTTCATACTAGTGAGTCCATGTAAGCATGCAGAAACGCAAATTATTCATCATCAGTAGCATTTCACTTACGTAATTTTCGGAAAGATTGCATTCATATCAATCACATACCGCTTTTTTTAAGTAGACTTGGATACGGTTTGCTGGTGCGCACCAGAGATCGGAAAACAGCTGTTGTTTCGCTGACTAAAATTATATGCCAAAACTGACTACATTTAATGAATATGACACATTATATTGAGTAATCTTAACTGATATTGACTAAAATGTTTAAAGGATGTTTTTGTTTTTTGTCAAAAAACTAAAACTATGACTAAAACAAAAAACTGTGTAAAATTTAACACTTACAACATGATGTGAACTGACCATAAAAGTGTTAGTGCACTTTTAAAGTCAGCAGTTTGCATGTCATCTCATTTCTTTTCAGTCATCCTCCTTACAAACTCGCTCATTCCACTCCTCCATTGCTGTCAGTTTTTTTTTTTTTTTTACTGTCAGGGTGAGAGGAATGTGTGTAGGGGAGCCCCACTGGCATTTGTTCACCAGAGTTGGTGAACATCTTCAGAGAGGAACTTCCAGATCAGGCAAGACAAAGGCGCTCGGTGAAGCTCAACAGGTAAGCTCAGTTCTCTCACGTACAAGAGCTTTATCGCAGTCAAAGACACTTTCTCTTCTTTGCCTGGCTTATATATTTTTCCTTTTCTTCCCCCATCTCTCCTTTGGTTTTAAGAAGACAAGTGAGAGTGAGGAGAAAGCGGGTTAAAAGAAGACTGTTGTCTCTCTCTCTCTCTGTTTCCCCTGTCAGTTCTAAGTTGACTTCTGTGTCAAGGGGATGGATGGAAGACAGACAGAAGTATTTATTTGTGGAAGCTGAGATACTAAGTTAAAACAGAACAATAAAGACTTGAAACAAAGAGCATTTTAACAGTGCTGCCTCCTAAGGATGCTAAAAGTGGGTGAAATATCTCACTGGTCTTAAACTTCTACTCTCTTACCACCATAACACAACTTTTTTTAACATGTATATTTGTTATCTGACACAGGCTTAATGTGTCTTAACAGGACAACCAAACATCTATCTTTTATTATATGAGATTGTGTCATTGTCTTAAATTATATGCATAACAAGTAAAACATAGGCAGTGTTGGGAAGGTTACTTTTAAAATGTATTCCACTACAGATTACAGAATACATGCAATAATATGCAATATGTTCACATGACAGTTTACACAAGGTTGACTATTTTTGCTGCTCCAAATTTCAAAACCCCACAGAGAGTACACAACAATATCCTTTTCTGATCATATGTGGATTATGTTCACAGAATGAGGTAGAAAATATATTATTTGTAGCTTTCTATATAATGTAAAAGGCTACATTGGTTAGCATTTCTTGTAAAAAAATTTTTAAAAAATACCCTAATCACATAAAAAACTTTTTGACAATTGTATTTATTGGATTTATGTTTCATCTGTCATAGCCTTTCTAACTGATTTTGTTAAGCTGTAGAAAAATTATGCTCTATTAAGCTCCCAAGGGAAAGTTCCTCAATGACATCATATCGTCTTGGTTACTGATGTAACCTCTGTTCCCTGATGGAGGGAACGAGACGTTGTGTCGATGTAATGACACTAGGGGTTCGCTCTTGAGAGCCCCAATCACCTTTGCTTTATTCGGAAAAGGCCAATGAAAATTGGCGAGTGGAATTTGCATGCCACTCTCCGCCCCGGACATACGGGTATAAAAGGAGATGGCGTGCACCACTCATTCAGAGTTGTGCTGGGGAGCGGCCATGTCAGCAGTCGGTTCAGCACCACGGCAGGAGGAACACAACGCCTTGTTCCCTCCATCAAGAAATAGAGGTTACATCAGTAACCAAGATGTTCCCTGTCTGTCACTCACTCGACATTGTGTCGATGTAGTGACACTAGGGGTTCCTATACGAAATGGCGCAGGTATGGAAGAGCGGACATGGGCAGGCTGCTGCGTGCCTTGCAGCAAGCACTCAACCACGTTGTGACCTTCCCTCGAGTTAGGTAAGGCGTCTCCCTGGTCCCAATAAGGGTGGGAGGAGGCACTTACCCGAAGAAGCTACAGGCAGTGGCCTTTCCTGGTTTTTTTTATTAAATAATTTCCCGCCGAACACCTGCTAGAATAGCACTGGGGAAGTGCTCTTCCCTCTCCAGGAGGGAGAGCACTGCGGAGACCACATCCTACTGGAGGGAGGCTAACATGTGGAGAATATCTCACATGGACTTACCGACAGGGAAGTTAACATATGTTATTGAGGTCTCTGCATTGTTCTGTCTTTTCTGAGCACTGAATTTAAGTAATTATTGTTAATTTACACTTTAAAAATTGATTCCATTATTAATTTTATCTGACTCCAATTTTATATTAATCTGACTCCAATTGACTTCGTATCATGGCTGACCCTGCACTCTGACCCCAGCTTAGCTGGGATATGTGAAATAAAGAATTTCACTGTATATGTGCAAATGTATAATGTGTGATAAATAAATATAATTAAATTAAATTAATTTAAGTTGACCTCTAATTTAGATTACAGCTCTAATTAACTTCTGATCATTCTTTTAATTTTATCTTTTTAAGTTATTGATTACTCTGAATCATCTTAATATTCATTATCTTTTCATCCGGGTCCCGATTGTTGCTTAGAGTCATATGCCGGCCGATTAATTGCATAGATCTCACGGACACAAAATCGCCAGCCCGTTCATAGTCAGCGGTTGCAGGGTTTACTAATATCATCTGGTTCGGCTGCCTACTACTTGCTCATAACCAGATGATAGTTTTATTTAGTCACATTTCATACAACTTGCTAAAACAGTGATAAGCAGTGACTGGTAGTCATACGTGGTTTCCTCCTATTCATAAGCTCCAGTAATGATCATTATCCTGGACATAAGTTTGTGGTAACAAAAGGCGTCCCTCGAATCTACCGGTGATAAATGATTTTGGATGAATACAGAATGAATCAAATAATAACAATTTATTTGCCAGGTAGGATTTAAAACGTAAATTACAAAATCAATCAAAGCTAGTTTCACACATGATCAGAATAAATAAACATTTCTAAAAATAAAAGACAAGTCAAAGAAACATACCTGACAAACTACATGCAACGGCAAAGCATGGGAGATCTGGCTTACAGAGTCCCCGAGCTTCTTGCCAACTTTTCTTAAATACCCAGACAGAATAAACATTGTGTACCAAATGGTATTATCCTTTGAACAATGAGAATTTGGGGGTGAATGTGTTCTTGACTTCCTGGGGTTTAACCTTGTTAACATACAGGAGATCATTTAAATTGTAGGTCAAGGTGGGGGATAGACCTCCAGAATTTTGCAGTATTTGGCAAAGACCTTATAACTTTGTCACAATTAGTTTTATCAACATGAGAAAGAGACCATTATACCAGTCACACAGAGACCTCTTAAATGATATCAAGCACATACAGTTGCATTCTTTGTTTTCATGGTATTTGTTATATTTTTACATATAAATATTGTGTCTTTGTATTGGTCCTGAGCTGTTGAAGGGGAGAAGGGGGAGAGAGAAGAGGGGGCAGCAAGGTGATTTGCAATTTATCACACTGTGGTGATATTCAGGTGAAGATTTCAGCTTTGTAAAACAATGCAAAGGTGATTTGCAATTTATCACACGTGGTGATATTCAGGTGTAGATTTCAGCTTTTGTGAGAGAGTTCTATGACATTGATTCTCACAGAGTTCTTTGACTTTTACCGGAAATGGCAACTTTTGGGTGTAGACATCCTGGTGCAAGCCTTACACATATGGAATGATGCCACTAGGGAGGACCCTATCTACGGATCTGCTCACAGCAACAGTGGCCGAGGCAGAGCAGAGCTCTGACGAGGGGAAACACAGGGTTCACCTAAGGGGAAACTGAACAGTGGAAATGCATCATACGGGATTACAGAGGGGGGAATCACCACGTATGGAGCACTGAGCCCAAGTACATGGGCTCACCTGAAAAGGGGCATACCACGAGTACTGGGCCTGGCAGCGTCACTCCTCTGCCGAGTTCACCACCGAATAGTGCTTAAGGAAATAAAGAGGTGTCCAGTGTTCACCAGTTATGGGTAACTGTTGTGGACAAGATAGCACACATTATCACCTCAAGAGGGGAAAGGCGCAATGCAAGTGATACCCCCGACCGGCCGCCCGGCCTACCTGTTGTTACCCCATAACACTCGGGTCGAAACCGGTTCTATGTGCAGGTTTTAGAACCTCGCAAAGGTATTGGGTGTAGCCCAACCCACTGCTCTGCATATGTCTGCTAGAGAGGCACCCCTCGCCAGTGCCCAGGAGGATGCAACACCTCTGGTGGAGTGCGCCCAGACTCCCAAAGGGCACAGCAGACCTTGTGATTGGTAAGCCAAAGAAATGGCATCCACAATCAAATGGGACAACCTCTGTTTGGAGACAGCTTACCCCTTCTGTTGCCCTCCAAAGCAGACAAAGAGCTGCTCTGAGCATCTAAAGCTCTGCGTGCGGTTGAGATAGATGCGCAGGGCGCAAACTGGACACAGCAATGATAAGGCCGGGTCTTCCTCCTCTGAAAGGAGCGCTTGCAGGTTCACCAACTTATCCTGGAAGGGAGTGGTGGGAACTTTGGGCACGTAACCGAGCCGGGGTCTCAAGATCACGTGAGAGTGAACTCCACGCATTCGCTGGTGACAGAGAGTGCCTGCAGGTCCCCCACCCTCTTGATAGAAGTGAGCGCCACCAGGAGGGCTGTTCAGTGACAAAGTGCTGAGCTCGACCTGCTCCAGGGGCTCAAAGGGGGCTCTCTGTAAGGCAGGTAGGACCACAGAGGGAATCAGGTGCGGTCTAGGGGAATTCAATTTCCTCATGCCTTTGAGGAACCTGGTGATCAGGTCGTGCTGTCAAGAGGGTCTCTCATCCAGTGTATCGTGATATGCTGCAATAGCAGCCATGTACACCTTCAGCGTAGAGGGAGACAGCCATCTCTCCAGTCCCTCTTGTAGAAAGGACAACACAGACCTGACTGCACACCTTCGTGGATCTTCCCCGCGGGAAGAACAACAATTCGCGAAGAGATGCCACTTCAGAGCATACAGCGCCTTGTGGAGGGGGCTCTGGCCTGAGTGATCGTGTCTACCACCGCTGGTGGAAGGCCTGCTAGGTCCTCCATGTCCCATCCAGGAGCCAGAAGTGGAGAGGTTTGGCCGTGGGTGCCGGAGCATGCCCTGCCCCTGAGTGAGAAGGTCCTGCTTCAGAGGAATGTGTCAGGGAGGGGTTACTGCCAGGAGCATCAAGTCTGGTTGGGCCAGTATAGCAAACCGAAGAAAGGGTCTATGTTGAGGAAGGATCAATACGTGAAAGTACGCATCCTTCTGGTCGATGGCCACGAACCAATCCTGACGTCGTACAGATGTCAGGATCCGCTTCTGCGTCAACATCTTGAACGGAAGCCTGTGTAAGGCTCTGTTCAAGGCACGCAGATCCAGGATTGGCCACAACCCCCCCCCCCACCCCTCACCCCCCCGGGCACAATAAAATAAGGTCTGTAAAAGCCCTTGTGCAACTCTGCGAAGGGGACGGGTTCTATCGCTCCCTTCGCTAGAAGGGTGTTGACCTCCGCCCAAAGAACCGAGGCATCCTCGCCTCACACAGCGGTGGAGAGGATGCCACTGAACCTGGGCGGCCGTCTGGCGAACTGGATTGCGTAGCTGAGCCGGATCGTCCTGATGAGCCATCGCGACAGGCTGGAAAGCGCTAACCAGGCTTCCAGCCTTTGCGCTAACGGTGCCAGGGGGACGATTGGATTTATCACGCCCAGGATGGGTGGTTCGCAGCAGGGCAGAGTAGACGCCCCACTGGGAGGATAGTCCAGGGGAGGCATGCTGTTCCGCGAGCCCACAACGGTGACCGCTGGCAGGGGTGGGCGAGCGGCCCCAAGAACCAACGTACTTACCTGTTTGCCAGCTTTCTTTCAACAGAAAACAAGGGAACACAAGGGAGATACTCGCATCCTGCTCGCTAACCAGAAAGACTTTCGGGCCTGGCCATCGTGGGTGCGAGGGCCGGAGGGGCTGAGCATTGGAGAATGACCGAGGGAATGAGGAAACTGCCCTTTTATTGACAATTTGGGTGCCGGAGCCCAGAAGGCATCCGGTGATGTTGGGATACCCACCTCGTGCTGACCCAGGGGTGGGAGTGGGGCCCGTGTGCACACCTGGGTCAGAGTCGTCAATGAGAGCTGCCTCATCCCTGGGTCGCCCATCTCAGGACCGCCTCGAAGCCCGTCCGGGGTTCTTGGCGGCTGGCTGATGGGCAGGTGGTGCCGCCTTCCTGCGGGAGGATCTTCTTCTCAAAGACTGACATATGGGCTCCGATGGTGGGGGAGCCAGGGCCAGAACCGTAGGAGGATGACCCTGATGAGAGGCAGATGGGGCATGGGACTTCGGAGGCCTATAGGCGGCCGAGCTGCGCCACGGCAGGATGTTTTTGATGGCCTCCGTCTGCTTCTTCACCGTCGAGAAATGGTGGGCAAATCCTCAACAGTGTCACCAAAGAACCTCCCTTGGGAGATGCGCGCATTGAGAAAGCAGACCTTCTCGGTGTCACGCATCTCCACAAGGTTGAGCCACAGGTGCCGTTCTTGGACCACCAAGGTGGACATCATCCAGCGCTGTGACTTTTGTCGGCCGTAGAGCTAGGTCAGTCGCGGTACGCAGTTCCTGCTTAAGACCTGGGTCGGTCCTACCCTTGTGCAGATCTTTGAGCGCCTTGGCCTGGTGGACCTGCAGGATGGCCATGGCGTGCATGGTGTGAGCGGCCTGACCCACAACGTTGTAAGCCTTCGCCACGAGTGACGAAGAAAACACACTTACCTTGGAAGGGAGCCTTGGTCGGTTCCTCCAGGTGGCTGCGCCCTGCGGGCATAAATGCACCACAATGGTGCGCTCTACCTGGGGAAGCTCGACATACCCCTTAGCCGCTCTGCTGTCAAAGGTAGTTAGGGTGGACGAGCCGGCAAAGCGTGTATGGACAGAGAAATGTGCCTTCCACAACTTCGCGAGCTCCTCGTGCTCTTCCGGGAAGAAGGGCACTGGGGCGGGGTGCGGCCATGGGTCGTGCTCAGAGCCCAGAAACCAATCATCTAGCCGTGAATGCTCAGGGCAGGGCAGAGGGTTCCACTCCAATGCTGCAACCGATAACTCATCCTCGTCATGAGCCCCGAACGAGATATTAAATCTGCCATGAGGCGGACCGCCTGCCTCGCTCATGAACTCTACCGGGCAGAACGAGCGTGCTGGGGGCTGGGAGGTCCGAGGGGATTGAGCCAGCAGAAACACTCCCATATCCATATCCAGATCACCCGCGGTGCTCGTCGACGCAGCCGCCTGAGTTTCAACGCAGGACGGACCGGGTCGGGAAACAGCCGCGGTGGCTCTCTGCTTCACAAAGAAGGAAGAGAGCTGCGACCGCAACGTTCTCATGGGCATGTTCTCGCAGTGAGAACATGACCCCTCCACGAAAGCTGCCTCGGCATGCTGGCGACCCAAGCACTCAAGACAGATCTCATGGCCATATGGTCGTGAGAGATAATGGCCGCACACAGTAGCACAGAGGCGAAAGGACATCTTTAAAAAGACGCCAAACGTTTGTGTAAGCTCTTTTAGAGAAAATATACACTTTTGGAATAAACTCTTTTAACACCTGTGGACTCAGCAAAATACTCAGCTGTGCGAGGGTGACTGCTGATATGCGGCATAAATTCCAGCAGCAGAAGGTAAGGTGACGGGACGAACACACACACACATGTGGTGCACGCCATCTCCTTTTATACCCGTATGTCCAGGGCGGAGAGTGGCATGCATATTCCACTCGCCAATTTTCATTGGCCTTTTCTGAATAAAGAAAAGGTGATTGGGGCTCTCAAGAGCGAACCCCTAGTGTCACTACATCGACACAACGTCGAGTGAGTGACAGACAGGGAATCACCTTTACAATTACAACAGTGTGAAAGAGCTCGTATGAATGAAACAAATCATAAGAAAGTTTTCACCGCTGTTCAAAAGCTCCTCGGATCACATCATTTATACGGATAAATGTTTTCCAACTGAACATACTAAATATTAAATAAAACAAATGACAATAAAATGCAGAGTAATCTCTTCAGTAATCAAAATACTTTTTGAATGTAACTGTATTCTGATTACCATCTATTTAAATTGTAACTGTAGTGGAATACAGTTACTAATATTTTGTATTTTAAATATGTAATCCCATTACATATATTTCGTTACTCCCCAACCCTGAACACAGGAATGTACAGTAGAGTTTATATGATGTTGGCTGTGTTCAGTTTATAATGTAAGTCATGAAAGGATGTGCATTACAGTGATTTTACCATGGTTAAGGGGTATATGCATACCCTCAAGTGGCTTCTTGCTGTATGTACTGTATATATAGACACCAATGTTTGTTTATATCATTAAGTAATAAGGTACGAGAGGGCTTTGTTAACCCTTCACAACACAGCAATCTTCACAATTAGGCTTTTACAAAATGTTTTCTACATCTTAAAAAGATTAAGGACACAAACATTATTTTATTAAGCACACTCTTTAAGTGCCATCCTTCTGCTAGAAGATGTGGTCCCTGGCCAGAACAGAATGTTACTTTACGTTACTACAACTTTAACGTTACTACTATATCATGGATTATAGCACAGTTGGAAAAACACTGTATTGACCAGTTAGCAAATCCCAAACAATCAGTTTTACAATTACATTTATTAAATATAGCTGCATTTTTAATGGGAATGACATTGAGGCTGTGAGTGATAGACTTACCACCTCTTCAATGGCATGCATGGTACAAAGCTGTAAAAAGCTCCTAGGTCACATCTGATTTTCCACAACTCATGTTGTCTGGAGTTTTTTGTCTGTTGTACTGAATGTTCTTGGAAAGATGTTTTTTCAATGTTTTGTCCGCAGAATGATTCAAAAACACTTTAAACTGCAATACAGCCCATTGAAGAGACTGTACGTCTATCCTTAACAGCCTCGTTGTCATTCCCATTAAAAATCCAATATGATGCTGCTGTGAATAAGGTCTAAGGGGTCAAGCACCAAAATGGCATCATTTGACCAAAACTAAGCACAACATACAAATAGGACAGGCAATATGGCAGATCAAAATCTGTATCATCAAATTACATATGACACAAGGAATTCAAAGACACCAAGTTCATGATTTTAGAATAAATTGTTCAAACTTATGGGCAAAAATAGACATTTTTGGTGACGTTGTCACCAAACTTGGTATGTACCCTCATATCATGGTGGTATTGATGCATACGTTTTGTTTCCAAAGACCAAAGCGTTTCTGAGATACAGCCTCACTTCCTGCTTTGCATCGACATTGTTAACGCATTGGTGTAACTTTTCAACGAAGGCAAAAATCATAATACTGTGCAGTCATTTCTGTGCAGCTTAGTCTGAAGATCATCTGAGCTGTTTTTGTGTGAATCAGTCCAAGTTTGAAGTTAAAGAAGAAAAGAAAAACATCACAATCACAGTCACAATCCAATATGGCAGCCACTGTATTGGGAGGAGTTGTACAACCCCAATTCTGAAAAAGTTGTTACAGTATGAAAAATGCTAACAAAAATGAGTGATTTGTAAATTATATTCACCCTTTGCCATATTGAAAGCACTACAACTACATATTATATGATGTTTTAACCTGTGAATTTCATTTTTTTATTATTTATTTATTTTTATGTATAGTCATTTCAAATCGGATGATTGCGACAGTCGAGTGTTTTCCACTGTGAAACATCACCATTTGTTCTAATAACACTTATCAAGAATTTGGACACTGAAGTGAATATTTATAAAGTTGAATTTTCTCCCATTCATCCATTATGTAGCTACACAATTGTACAGGGTCTTTGTTGCCATACGGTGTGCTTCATAATGCGCCACACATTCTCAATTGCAGACAGGTCAGGACTGCAGGCAGGCAAATCTAGCACCCATACATACACTGACTTTTGGACCTGACGCTAATAACAGCTTGGATGGTCCATTTTCTCTTTGACCGTATAACACAACGGCTGTGTTCTTCAAAAACATTTTGAAATGTGGACTCTTCAGACCAAAAAACACAGTTACACTGTTCTACTTTCCATCTAAGATGAGACCGAGACCAGAGAAGCCGGCAGTGCTTCTGGACAGTGTTGATGTAGGGCTTCTGCTTTCCATAGTAAAGTCTTAACTTGCATCTATGGCTGCAGCGGCAAATGGTGTTGACTAACAAAGGTTACTAAAGTTATCCCAAGCCCATGTTCATGATATCCATTACAGATGAATGCCATTTTTTAAGACAGTGACGTCTGAGGGATCAGAGATCACATGCATTCAGAAGTGGTTTTTGTCTTGCCCTTTACGCACTGCGACTTGACCAGATTCCTTGAATCTTTTAAATATATCGTGCGCTTTGGAGGGTGAAATGCCCCAAATCCTTCCAATTTATCTTTGGGGAACATTGTTCTCAAAGTGCTGGATTATTTGCTGAAGCATCTCTTGGCAAATTGACAAGTCTTGAACAATCCTTGCTCCTGAAGGACTAGGCTGTTTTTGGAGGCTCCTTATACAGTATACAGTACTATGACACAATTGCCTCACCTGTTTAACATCTTCTGTTTCACATCACCTTGTTATTTCAACTTATGAAATTGTTATTAGTCTTAAATTGCCCCTGTCTCAACTTTTTTTGGAGCGTGTTGCAATCAACTAATTTAAATTACTGTACATAAAAATAAATAAATAAATAAAAAATGCAATTCACAAGGTAAAATATCATAGAATGTGTATCTGTAGTGCTTTCAATATAGCAAAGGCTGAATATAATTTACAAGTCACTCCTTTTTGTTTTTATTCACATTTTTCATACTGTCCCAACCTTATTGGAATTGGGGTTGTAATGTAAGGGGTCCATTACAATCACCATAAGGTGAGTAACTGAAGGAATTAGGAATTATGTTTCGAGACCAAATGTTATAAGCAAAAGAAAAGTACATTTTTGAACTAGTGGTGACACTATAGAGTTTGGTCTAGAGACCCCAGTCTCGGACAGGGGGCTAATTATACCCATCCCTATTAGTGTGCCAAATTTAATCATTTCCATATGTACAGTTCATAGGACTGCTACAGACTTCCATTGGGGAATAATAATAATAATAAGAAAACTAACAGATAGGTGCCATGCACATTCAGTGGTTAGCCTTGAAAAATAATAATACACATTTGAATGTGGCTCATTTAATAAGATTTTTAGCGAAACCCCAGCTTAATTTATTCATACACTGTGCTGCTACAAGCTCTGTATGTACTGATGCTGGTTGTGAATCAGGTACTTGGATTTGCAAAAACATCTACATGTCCCAGTCAGGAGCAGAGAGCACATCTAATTTTCTGCACATTGGGAGATTTCATGCAATTTTTGCATCCAATAGGTCCAGACTTGAGAGTACAGGGTTGTTTGATGATGTAATAAAAAAAACATTAGAATGTACCTGACAGGTCATTGCTGTGATTCCTCTCTGGCCCAACATATAATGTACTACCAGAACCCTACCAGGTTTTTACCTACAGGGAATTGAATTTCAAATCAAACTTTAGCACTTTCAAAGACACAAGGAGAGAGTCAAGGACATGTAAAAGATGTAAACAAATTGCAGCTCAAATGTCAGTTGTCATCAGGTAAAATTACATCCTTGACAGTGTGCAGGAATCAAATTGACATTGATGCAGCTGCCCTGTATGTGTATGGATTACATTGCTGTTCAATCTATCAAGGGTGGAGATAAAATAAATTGCCATGTTAATACTATATTACATTCATACAGATCAGAGGTGTTCAATCTTTGCAGACCCTTGTATTTATTTTGTGTTTAAACCACGCCTCTGTTGGTGTAGAACTGCATGCTTAGTTGTTTTCAAATTCATACCCCAAAAGTATCTCCATTTCTTTCAAAAAACACCCAGACACCATGTTTTACCCCTTTCCTCATCTGTTGAGAATAATTTAACAGCAAAGTTGTCGTGGCATGGCTTGACAAGACACGGAAGCATGAGCAAAACAAATTGAGAAAAAGGCTAATTAATTTTGCTTTCCTGTGCAATGGTGATATTTTCCCTGCAATTAAGGTGGTTGTTTGTGTTTGAGGAGGTTAGACAGGCCTGAAGAACATCTCATTAAAGACCTGGACAGTAACCATTGATTCATTCAAAACAACTCCAAACTCCAGACATCCAAACCTTTTCTCACATCTCCCTGACCCAGTACCAATGCCCTCCTGAGATGACACACCCAATTACCTTTGCCTTAAATAAAAAGAAATGTAAATTTTTCCAACAAGCAATGTGACTTTGGCAAAGCAATTAATTCAAAACAAATATTCAGGTCTGTGTCTATGTCACACTTGGGGAACATTAGAACTGTATTTGAATTTTCTAGAAAGAAATACCAGTTTGAAAGCCTGCAAGCCAAGTTAGCAACTTACCCATATAAAAATAAACAGCAGTTTCAAAATTCATGTTAGAGGTATGACTATGTAATTTATGTTGTTGAAAAAAATGTGAAAGTCTCTTTGAGTAATGTTAACCACAGACCTTATTTTACTCATATATCGAAAATTGCTATTCTAAAAACCCCTTTCTAAAAAGTTTCTATACAAGCACAACAATGATTGTCTGATTTGTCAAGTGTAAACTTCTTGTGGTAGGTGTAGGTGTAGTCCTGTGTAAGTGTAGTCCTTATTTAGCATCTGGGGCTGGTTGCACCAGCCATGCATTAGTTTCAATTGAAACTAGTTAAAGCATAAATGGGCACTAGCTTGCAGTTTAGGCACTACTAAATATTTGAGTGTTGCACATGGCTGAGTCTAAAGCTTAGTGGGGCACTGCCCCCAAGATTTGCCTTGAGCTTTCCCAGAAACGTCTAATGTTCCTGCCCAGACAGAGAGCAAACGATCAACAAACCCCCCAAAAAATCATGTTTAACAAGAGAATACGTGTTTCCCTGTCTGTCACTCACTCGACGTTGTGTCGATGCAGTGACACTAGGTGTTCGATCTTGAGAGCCCAAATCACCTTTCCTTAAAATAGAAAAGGCCAATGAGAATTGGCAAGTGGAATTTGCATGCCATTCTCCGCCCCTGGACATACGGATATAAAAGGAGATGGCGTGCACCACTCATTCAGATTTTTTTCTTCGGAGCCGAATGCATGCTTGTGTTCGTCCTCTCACCATTCGCTTACGCTGCTGGATTTTACGGCACATATCAGTGGTCACCCTCGCGCGGTCGAGTGTTGTGCTTCCCCTGGGTGCTTCGGTGGCTGAGTCCGCGGGTGCTAAAAGAGTATATTCAAAAGAGTATATTTCCTTCTAAAAGAGCTCACGCAAACGCTTGGCGTCTTTTTAAAGATGTCCTTCCGCGTTTGCGCTGCTGGATGTGGCCATTATCTCTCCCCTCCGGACAGCCATGAAATCTGTCTCGAGTGCTTGGGGAGCCAGCACGCCAAGGCAGCTTTCGTGGAAGGGATATTTCTCATTGCGAGAACATGCCCATCAGAATGTTGTGGTCGCGGCTCACTTCCTTTCCGGCAAGCACCGCGGGCGATTTGGATGTGGATATGGGACATCCCACATCCAAATCGGCTCAACCCCCGCGGACCTCCCATCCCCCAGCATGCTCGTTCTACCCTGAAGATGTGTTGAGCGATACAGGCGGTCCGCCTCAGGGCAGATTTAATGTGTCGCTCGCGACGAGGTTGAGCTTTCGGTCGCAGCATCGGAGGATGGGCCTCTGCTGTCGGAAGCGGATGAATCTTCTGAGCTCCTGCCCATGGGCGGTAGAGCACAGGATGAGACGGATGCTGAGATGCGCGACTCACTGCCTTTCTTCCCGGAAGTGCACGAGGAGCTAACGAAGTCGTGGAAGGCAACTTTTTCTGCCCATACATGCTTTGCGGGCTCATCCATCCTAACTACCCTCAACGGCAGAGCAGCTAAGGGATATGTCGAGCTCCCCCAGGTAGAGCGCACCGTAGCGGTGCATTTATGCCCGCAGGGTGCAGCCACCTGGCACGACTGACCAAGGCTCCCTTCCAAGGCCTGTAAGTTCTCTTCCTCATTAATGATGAAGGCTTACAAGGCCGCGGGTCAAGCCGCTTCCTCCTTGCACTCCATGGCCATCCTGCAGGTCCACCAGGCCAAGGTGCTGAAAGATCTGCACGAGGGCTAATGCAGGAACTGTGTACTGTGACCAACCTCACCTTACGGGCGACGAAAATCAAGATGCGCACCCTGGCATCTGTGGCTCAACCTTGTGGAGATGTGTGACGCCAAAGAAAGTTTGCTTTCTCGATGCATCCATCTCCCAAGGGGGGCTTTCTGGCGACACCGTCGAGGATTTCGGCCATCAGTTCTCGACGGTGAGGAAACAGACCGAGGCAATTAAGCACATCTTGCCATGGCGAGACTCGGCCACCTTCAGGCCTCTGAAGTCCTGCACCCCGTCTGCTTCTCTCCAGAGCCGTTCCCCTGCGGTGCTATACCATACCATCGGAGCCCGTATGCCGGCCCCATATGCTTACCACGACACACTGGACGGGAGGCCCTCACGACAGTGCAACCTGATCAACAGGATCCTCAAGGGCAGGAGGAGGTTGAATCCTCCTAGACCATGCCTGATTCCCTCTTGGGATCTCTCTGTGGTCCTACCTGCCCTACAGAGAGCCCCGTTTGAACCCCTGGAGCAGGTCAATGTCAGTACTTTGTCTCTGAAGATGGCCCTCCTAGTGGCGCTCACTTCTATCAAGAGGGTGGGGTTATGCAGGCGCTCTCTGTTACCAGCGAATGCCTGGAGTTCGGGCCGGCACACTCTCACGTGATCTTGAGACCCCGGCCCGGTTATGTGCCCAAAGTTCCTACCACTCCTTTTCGGGACCAGGTGGTGAATCTGCAAGCGCTCCCTTCAGAGGAGGAAGACCTGGCCTTGTCATTGCTGTGTCCAGTTCGTGCCCTGCGAATCTATCTGGACCACATGCAGAGCTTTAGATGCTCGGAGCAGCTCCTTGTCTGTTTTGGAGGACAGCAGAAGGGGAAAGCTGTCTCCAAGCAGAGGCTATCCCATTGGATTGTGGATGCCATTTCTCTGGCATACCAATCTCAGGAATTGCTGTACCCCTTGGGAGTCCGGGTGCACTCCAATAGAGGTGTTGCATCCTCCTGGGCACTGGCAAGGGGGATCTCTCTAGCAGACATATGCAGAGCTGCAGGTTGTGCTACACCCAATACCTTTGCGAGGTTTTATAACCTACGCATAGACCCGGTTTCGACCCAAGTGTTACACGGTAACAGCAGGTAGACCAGGCGGCTGGTTGGGTGTACTGCTTGCATTGTGCCTTTCCCCTTTTTCAAAGGTGATAATGTGTGCCTTTTTGTCCACATCAGTTCCCCATATCCGGTGAACCCCGGACACCTCTTTAATTAAGCACTGTTCGGTGACGAACTTGGCGGAGGAGTAACGACACCAGGCCCATTACTTGTGGTATGCCCCTTTTCAGGTGAGCCCATGTGCTCTGGCTCAGTGCTCTATGCATGGTAATTCCCCCTTGGTAATCCCGTATGATGAGTTTCCACTGTTCGGTTTCCCCTTAGGTGGACCCTGTGTTTCCCCTCACCAGAGCTTTCTCTGCCTCGGCCACTGTGGCTGTGTACCCTCTCTGTAGATAGGGTCCTCCGGTGGTAACATTCCATATGTGAACTTCCCCGTTGGTAAGTCCATGTGAGGTATTCTCCACATGTTAACCTCCCTCCAGTAGGATATGTTCTCCATAGTGCTTTCCTTCGTGGAGAGGGAAGAGCACTTCCCAGCACTATTCTAGAAAGTGCTCGGCGGAAATTGCTTAACAGCAAATCAGGAAAGGCACTGCCGGTATCCTACTTGGGTATGTGCCTCCTCCCCCCTTAACGGGACTAGAGAGATGCCTTACCTAACTCACTGGAAGGTTACGACAGGGTTGAGCGCTTGCTGCGAGGCACACAGCAGCTTGCCTTTGTCCACTCTTCCGTACCTCGTGACATGGTTCAGCGCCTGCGGCATTTCCTATATGAACCCCTAGTGTCACTACATCGACACAACGTCGAGTGAGTGACAGACAGGGAATATCTTGATTACTGATGTAACCTCTGTTCCCTGATGGAGGTAACAAGATGTTGTGTCCCTCCTGCCGTAGCGCTGAACCAGCTGCTGACATTGCTGGGACTCTCTTATCGGCTCCTCAGCATAAATCTGAATGAGTGGTGCACACCATCTCCTTTTATACCCGTATGTCCAGGGGCAGAGAGTGGCATGCAAATTCCACTTGCCAATTCTCATTGGCCTTTTCTATTTTAAGCAAAGGTGATTGGGGCTCTCAAGATCGAACCCCTAGTGTCACTACATTGACACAATGTCTCGTTCACTCCATCAGGAAACAGAGGTTACATCAGTAACCAAGATGATTTCTCCGGTAAACTATTGTTCAGATAACGGTGAAAAATCGGGCAATCCCGGAAATCCCTATGTGATCCAGCACATTTCATTATAATTTATGGGAATAGTTATGTTTCTCCTTAATGTCAGTTATGTACTTTGAAGTGTTCTGCATATTTTATGAGTCACGTTGAAACAGTCCTTCTGAACTGTTCCTATGTTTTCTATTTTTTATTGTGAGTGTGTGTGTGCGTGTGTGTGTGTGTATTTGTCATCCCGGCCTCTTGGGGGCCTTAGGGAGTTACTCTTAGAAGGAATTTATTTTATAAGGAAGAAAGGAAGAGCAGGGTTTATGTGTGTTTGCAGGTGTAATGAGAGTTTGATCACATTGTCTGCTATAACCCTATTTTGAGGAACAACTGTTTAAAAGTCACAACAGGTTTTTTTTTCTTTTCTTCATGTGTATTGGCTTTTCACTGAGGACATCTCAAATTGGACTTTAATTTGGATTTTTGTCACTGCTTGGTACATCAACTCACTATATGGATTAATACTTTAAGATAGATTGAGAACTTATACTTGGATCATCATTGAAAACCTCAACCCAGCAGGTTTACTTTCCGCCAAAATAACAATTACTCTGGGTCAGAGATTGACTGATATGTCTTTTTGTCAGCTTTTTGAACTCTCAGTGGTATTTAAGGTATCCTTGAATTCAGATGCCTTAGAACTGAACTAAGATCTATTTAAATATATGAATGACAATGGGACTGTATATATATATATATATATATATATATATATATATACTGTATATATATGATGAAGAGTTTATTGTTGTGTATCATTGTTTTCTTTATTGTAAAAACTCTTTGAATGAGCTTGGATTGTTTTCCCCCTCTTTATTTATGCGACCAATGGATTTTAGATGAGCGTCACATTATTTGGCACATGAACAGGGACCTCCAAGCTCATTAATATGCATTGTGGTTTTGAAGTCATTTACCTATGCTATCGTTATTTTCCTGTTTATATTGTCTATCTCTTTGTTAATTGCTTTGCATTGTTTTAATGGGTAATATTGTGCCTATAGAGAAGGCAGGGATGATATAAAACATTACTAAACCTGTATTTTTTAGCCTTGGCCATGGCCGCTTCTCACGCGCAAGATCACGATGAGCCTGCATTGAGTCTACACCCTGACATTGCTGCTGGACGTTTTGTGACTCAAAAATATGAGCCGATACGAGATATAATTAAGTCACTCAGCAGCCTGTATATTGAGTCAGAAATGGAAGCAGCAGGAGGACATCGACCTCATGCTTTTTCCACAACCTCCACCACCAGAGGAAGATGAGGAAAGCCTTGTGATGGCAGCAAAAGGAAACCAACAGGAGAGCAGGATAGACAAACTGGAAAAGTACATCTCAGAACAACTTAAAGAAATGGAGAATGACTTTCAGAATCATATTCAGCAGCAAAGTAACTCCTTGGATACTTTAGAGGACCATACCCAAGAGCTTGCAGAACTGCAACAGAGTCAAAAGCAGGTGTATGATCAACATAGGTGTGAACTTGAGGAATAATCTCACCGACATAGTCAAGGAGTGTGGCGCACTAAGGGAGATACTTAGGGTCGCATATAAGAACTGGGTAAAGCTGTGATGGATTGCCTCAAGAGGAGAGATAATCAGCTTAAGTCACTGATTCTTTCCACACCAAGTGCAACCTCTACACCTGTCACCAGTCTCACTACACACCGTCATCAGTTCCACAAGGAAGTCCAACATCACATCATTATAAAGCAGCAGTCAAACTGGAATTTCCCAAATATGGAAGTTTAGAAGGTGAAGATCCCATCACCTATCTAGAAAAGTGTGCTGAGTATCTAGCTGTATGATCCATGAGTGATACCGAGATATTAGCAACATTACTGTCAGTACTAACACATACAGCCAAAGACTGGTGGATTGCAGAGAGAACGCATGTCAAAACATGGAGTCAGTTCAAAACTTTTTTTTTACTATCCTTCTTACTGGATGACCACGAAGTAGAAGCTGAGAAGAAAATAAGAGAAACGAAGCAAGGAGTAGAGGAAAGCAAATGGACCTTTGCAAATCAGTATCGAGCTATGTGTTTAAGGTTGAAGCCAAATATGATGGAGAGAGATATACTTCAGATGATGCACAGGAATTACAATCCACATACTGCCAGTATTTTAAGAGGAACTGTAACCACGGTTGATGAATTAGTATGAGTAGTAACTCTTGTAGAGCGTGACATCTCAGAAGAGAGGGCGTTCTGGTGACAACGCCATGCTGAGCGGAGCTCAAAGGGATGTGGATCAACAGAACTGGTCGAGGTCAATCCCAGAAACCTGACATTGCTTTACTATCTGAGTCCAAAGTTGAGCTGTTAACCTTGACTGTGGAAGTGAATAACCATCACTGTGCAGCAATAATGGATACTGGCAGCACTTTCTCCATAATCCAAGAGTCGCTCTGGAAGGAACTCAGGGCTGATGGAGAAACATGGCAGTCCATCCATGGACAGACCTCTGTGTTGGCCAACGGACATGTATAGTCTGCAATAGGTGAGATTACCTGGCAATTCGCCCTCCATAGGCATACCTATCCTCTCAGACTCTTCATCATGTGAGATCGAGATCTGGCATTTCCCCTCATCTTAGGTATCGATTTCCTCATGTCAGCAAGGATCATATTGGATTTTGACATGGCCACCTATTCCTATCCTGGAGAAGGACATCCTCAACCCTTCATGTATCACCAAAAATTAACTTCAGTTAGCCTGCATTATGCTTTACTACCTGTTTAGATACCTGAAAGCACTGTCACTACCATCAAAGAACTGGTAAGCCATGCAAATGCTCCCTATATAGATAAACAATTCGAAAGCTTGTTACTAGACTGGCCTACCATTTGTATGGATGCCTTGAGTCAGACTACTGTTATTAAACATCAAACAGTAACCACTGACTCGATCCCTGTACAAAAGAGAGCATACCCAGTACTGATCCACAAGCAAAAGGTCTTAGATGAGGAAGTAGAGAGTATGTTCAAGAAGGGAGTCATTCGACCATCCATATCACCATGGGCTGCTCCTGTGGTCTTAGTTCCTAAGAAAGATGGGAATACACAATTTTGTGTAGACTAACAGGCGCTCAATGCAAAAACTCCTCTTGATGGATTCCCCATGCCTCAGATACAAGACATCCTTGAATCTTTGTTTGGGGCCACAGTCTTCAGCACTTCAGACTTCAGACTTACATAGCAGATACTGGCAAATGGCTATGGATGACTGCAGCATCCAGAAGACGGCCTTCGTCACCAAACAGAACCAGTATGAATTTCTGCTTCTACCATTTGGTCTGAAAAATGATGGAGCCACATTCCAGAGACTAAGGAACAGGGTGCTGCAAGAAATCATCAACAAGTGTTGTTTTGTTTATATTGACGACATTGACGCTGGGCTTACTCAACCTTAAGAAATGTATTGACAAACTCTTGTCAAGAAATCACTAACCTTTCTGGGCCATGTTATCTCGGAGGAAGGCATTCAAACTGAGGTAGCGAAGGTAGATGCAATCAAGAGCTTTCCTACACCAAGAAACATCAAAGAAGTTCAGCGGTTCCTGGGATTGGCAGGGTGGTATCATCGATTCATCCCACATTTCTCAGAGCGAGCTGCTCCATTGCATGCCCTCAAGAGGAAGGGTGTCTCTTGCTCTAGAAGATTTGAAGAACACTTTACAGAAAGCTCCTGTCCTCATGCCACCTAACTTGGACAAATCTTTTAAAGTGGTTTGGGGTCTGTATTAACCCAGGAAACAGACAAAGGGGAACATGTAATTGCATACACTTTCAGGTTGCTGCACGGGGCAGAGAAGTCTTGCGCTGTGGTGGAGAAGGAATGTCTCGCTGTAGTTTGTGCTGTGGAAAAACTGACCGATCATGCAGCCCTTACATGGATCTTCAATTATGCCCGCCCGACTTCCCGCATGACTAGGTGGGCTATTTGCATACAGAGCTATGATTTTACCATGAAGTACCGGAAGGGGCAATGCAATGTCAATGCAACCTGATTCCTTGTCCCATGCAATACCTATGGTAGAAGTCCAAGGCCAAGTAACTGTATGCCAGGCAAAAGGTGGAGAGAGAGAGATCTCCCCACCCACTGGGAAGAGATCGGAAAATGTCAGAAAGAAGATCCTATGTTATGGTCTTTATGGGACACTGCCACACTCAGCCATAAGGATTTTCATCACATTCATTATGTCGTGCAGAATGACTTTCTATTTTGATGCATAACAGTTAGCCATAATTGTCAAATTCTCCAAGTAGTCATACCAGCAAAACTCAGACTACAGTTTCTTCAGTTTGCCCATGATTATCCGTTAAGTGGACACCTCAGACGTACGAAGACCTTACGTCACCTGCTAAATGTGGTATACTGGCCAGAAATACGCAAAGATGGAACCACTGTAAGCAATGTCAAACCTGTCAGAAATAAAAGCCACGCATCATCGAACTTTCCATCCTTTTACAATCCACGCCAGTGGTGGAGCCCAGGCAATGCTGGGAATTGACCTTATGGGCCCATTCCCTAAAAGTTTGAAGTTGACTATTGCAGCAAGTGGGTCGAGGTATTCCCGATACGATCATCAAAGACATCACTGATAGCCAACATACTAATAAAGGACATCTTCGCATGTTGGGGACACACTTGTGTCAGACAGAGGGCCGCAATTTACATCTCACCTGCTCAACACTACTTGCAAGCAGTGGAGGGTCATTCAAAAGCTTACCACCACATACTACCCTCAGACCAATTTAACAGAAAGAGTGAACAGAACCCTTAAAAAGTATTGCCTCTTAAGTCACAGAGAACCATCAAGGATTGGATAGGTGGATTCATGAGTTTAGGTTTGCGATTAACTCAGCATGGCATGAAAGTACTGGACACACCCCTGCGGAAATTGCCCTGGGAAGAAAGCTTAAAGGACCATTGGAATGACTTGAACATCATCCATCTAATCCAGACCAAAATGACTATCACATGGTCGAATGACAACAAGCTCTCTTGGAAAGTGAGGGAAAGTGTTACGAAAGCACAAACTCGACAAAGACAACCTTATGCACAGCTGGTGCAACCCTACCCTGGTGAGCACTTTAGTTGAGAAGCTTTATTGGAATTCATATGCTACTATTACAATGACATCATCATTATTGGTTATATTTCTATATATATATATTTCTAAAACCAATAAAGATAGCATGCCTACCACTAAAATTATCTACAAAACAAAATTTGAGTCTATACCTTATGTAGTGTTGACTCTTAACCACAATGTTTGAGGAATATCAAAAGCTGACATTGTTGCCTTGCAAGCACTATAATAAGAGAGTTTTTTAAGCACATTTGATAAAACAAGGCACAGAGTGTAAATGAAGGGAAATGTTTAAAGAATGTCTAAATAGAGGATGCGTATACTCTGACTGAAAGCCCTCTATCCATTCATGGTTGCGAGGAAGAAGATTGTAGTCTGTGCAATCACAGTTTGGCGTCTGGGCCTGTTTGCCGGTGCAGAGTATAATTGAGTGTGAGTTAATTCCTATCAAAGCCCATTGGACTGCAACTAATGGACCAAGGGAGATGTCTCAAGGAGCCAGCACTTTCATTTTCTTTTGTTTATTTAGATGGGAAAATTTTTAGATTTTAATTAAGTAAATCACTATTATTTGTTCCACTGTGGATGGTAATTTGAAGAGATTGCAACCTGACTGGAAATGCAAGCGCTATTGGCTTTGAGAGTGAGACAGGGAATACTGGAGGAGGATAAAGTGTGGCATAATGACCATGAACCCCACGAGACTTGTCATGCAGTATAGAAACACACCCTGGGCTTTACTTTGAAGTGTTCCTAAGGTTCTCTCTGAAAACTTGAACTTATTCAAAGGGAGTGCTTCAATGGATTGTGAAGGTAAAAAAATTCCATTGCAATGTGCTAGAACTTAAGTGTGTGTGAGTGTATGTTTGCTTATGTACCTTCCTTTATTTTCACACATTTTGTGTTGGCCTATGATCAGAAGAGATGGAGTTCTTGTCTTCACTCGTCCTCTCAAGTGGCTGGCTTTTTCTTCTGGCAGATTTCAAAGGTACAGTTTGAAATTGTAAGGCCAAACACAGCTATTTTGTGTTCATAAAATGGATAAGCAGTATTAGGTGTTTAATCTAAATCAGTTGTTATCAACCTTTTTTTTGATGAATGCTCCCCTACTTCATTCCCTTACCCCAGCTTCCAAATTATGTGACATAATTTGAAAGTGAGACTTTGTGTTTTCCAAAAAAAAAAAAAAAAAAAAAATCAATATTTGTATTATATGCTTAATTTGCTCAATGCAACTTTGATGCATTGCATAATTTTAATGTTTTATATATATATATATATAGATGCATCTCAATAAATTAGAATGCCGTGGAAAAGTTCATTTATTTCAGTAATTCAACTCAAATTGTGAAACTCGTGTATTAAATAAATTCAATGCACACAGACTGAAGTAGTTTAAGTCTTTGGTTCTTTTTATTGTGATGATTTTGGCTCACATTTAACAAAAACCCACCAATTCACTATCTCAAAAAATTAGAATACATCATAAGACCAATAAAAAAAAAACATTTTTAGTGAATTGTTGGCCTTCTGGAAAGTATGTTCATTTACTGTATATGTACTCAATACTTGGTAGGGGCTCCTTTTGCTTTAATTACTGCCTCAATTCGGCGTGGCATGGAGGTGATCAGTTTGTGGCACTGCTGTGGTGGTATGGAAGCCCAGGTTTCTTTGACAGTGGCCTTCAGCTCATCTGCATTTTTTGGTCTCTTGTTTCTCATTTTCCTCTTGACAATACCCCATAGATTCTCTATGTGGTTCAGGTCTGGTGAGTTTGCTGGCCAGTCAAGCACACCAACACCATGGTCATTTAACCAACTTTTGGTGCTTTTGGCAGTGTGGGCAGGTGCCAAATCCTGCTGGAAAATGAAATCAGCATCTTTAAAAAGCTGGTCAGCAGAAGGAAGCATGAAGTGCTCCAAAATTTCTTGGTAAACGGGTGCAGTGACTTTGCTTTTCAAAAAACACAATGGACCAACACCAGCAGATGACATTGCACCCCAAATCATCACAGACTGTGGAAACTTAACACTGGACTTCAAGCAACTTGGGCTATGAGCTTCTCCACCCTTCCTCCAGACTCTAGGACCTTGGTTTCCAAATGAAATACAAAACTTGCTCTCATCTGAAAAGAGGACTTTGGACCACTGGGCAACAGTCCAGATCTTCTTCTCCTTAGCCCAGGTAAGATGCCTCTGACGTTGTCTGTGGTTCAGGAGTGGCTTAACAAGAGGAATACGACAACTGTAGCCAAATTCCTTGACATGTCTGTGTGTGGTGGCTCTTGATGCCTTGACCCCAGCCTCAGTCCATTCCTTGTGAAGTTCACCCAAATTCTTGAATCGATTTTGCTGGACAATCATAAGGGTGCGGTTCTCTCGGTTGGTTGTGCATCTTTTTCTTCAACACTTTTTCCTTCCACTCAACTTTCTGTTAACATACTTGGATATAGCACTCTGTGAACAGCCAGCTTCTTTGGCAATGAATGTTTGTGGCTTACCCTCCTTGTGAAGTGTGCCAATGATTGTCTTCTGGACAACTGTCAGATCAGCAGTCTTCCCCATGATTGTGTAGCCTAGTGAACCAAACTGAGAGACCATTTTGAAGGCTCAGGAAACCTTTGCAGGTGTTTTGAGTTGATTAGCTGATTGGCATGTCAAAATATTCTAATTTTTTGAGATAGTGAATTGGTGGGTTTTTGTTAAATGTGAGCCAAAATCATCACAATTAAAAGAACCAAAGACTTAAACTACTTCAGTCTGTGTGCATTGAATTTATTTAATACACGAGTTTCACAATTTGAGTTGAATTACTGAAATAAATGAACTTTTCCACGACATTCTAATTTATTGAGATGCACCTGTATATATATATAAATTCAGCAGGCTTACACATCATGAATGTGAGACCAAACCTTGCGTTTCTAAAATTTAAGCAGATGAAGGGCTATATCTGGGGCCTATAAAATGAAAATGCGAAGACAGAAACTAATAATAAAAGTGGTATTGTTATTGTATTTCAAATATAAGTGAGAAGACCAATAATATTGCATATTTTGTTACACTTAAATGCTCATTCTACATTACATCATTGATTTTGAGTTTGATGTAGATGTAAATGTTATGGTATCAGCAACAATAAGATTATCTATAACACCTATAAAATAAAAAAGTTAACACCTAATTTAAATTATTCTAACAGTGTGACCGAGTTGGAACTCCTTTTATCAGGTTTCTGAAGGCAAACAAAACCAGTTATATTTTCTTACACTCAAACAAAAATATTTTACCCTATTTGTTTTAGGATTTATTCATTTCTATTTCATCTGAAAAAATAATGTATTTTGCATTTGCTCTTATGAAAATGTAAATTTATTTATTTATTTATTTTTATAGTTTTAACAGTGGTATTTGTAACAAGACCATAGTAAACACATGGAAGCATGGATCTTCTTCACTACCATGGTTAGATGTAACATGATTTCCATAAAAAAAAAAAAAAAAGCCATTTTTGTTAATATAAAAATTAGGCCTACACTAAACACATGCAAAAACAATAAATACAAAATAGATACATTTAAAAGTTATAATACACTTTTGTTACATACCCTAACTCCCTGAATGTAGCCTATGACAAATTTAATAGAGCTGAAGTAGTGATTATAATAATATGTATTATGAATCTATTTCTGCCTAAAGTACAGTTAGTGTTACTATAGTAACTTCAAGGGTGGTCATGTAGAATTATGTGCTGAATTCAAATGGTTCCCACACCTTGCACCATGCTTCTCACTGGTTCTCGAAGCGCTGCAATGAACAGAGGTGCGTATTTAAGAGCTCAAGACTGGTCTGTGAGTAAAAATGCACCTGCTTTGTGCTCGCACTGCTCTTTCCATTGAGCCGTATCCATCTACAGAGCCATACAGGTGCATTAGCGGAGGTTGTGACTTAGCCTGTCTATTTGACGCTGCTAATCCAGATACTTCAAATGTATCCCCAGACTTCAGAAACAGATGAACCGCGGTACAAATGCATACCAACCCATATAATGGAGTCTGGATAAACATTTTAATGCAAACAGGAACTTGACGATAGATTTGATCAACATGACTGATAAACGCCCCCCATTTGTAACCTAACGCCCCCTCTCTACTAATTTGCTCTCAGTGCCCCCAGCATCCTTTGAATGCCCACTGGGTGCAGTACTGCCCCCATTGAGAAATCCTGATCTAAATGTTGTAGAAAACAATTATAGCACTTACAGTATCAATAGCATTGTTGTTAACAGCAGTTTTCATACATTAGTAAAGTTATTTGACAAAAGGTGCCACATAAATGGAATAATATTAGGCCTATGTCAGAGTTTGTGCACATTTTACAAAAGAAAGAAAAAAAGCTGTTTTGCTAATCAAGAATCAGGAACAAAACTGTAATAGTGGTCAATCTATATATAAATTGAATATTTATTAAACATGATATTACCATAACTTTTTGAACATTTAGGCCCAATGGTATTACCATCTGATACCATCACTTTACCATGACAGGGTTAAAGGTATAGTTCACACAAAAAGGACAATTCTCTCATAATTTAGCCACCCTCATGCCATCCCAGATGTGTATGTCTTTCTTTTTCTAAATACAAACTGAGATTTTTTTAGAAGAATATCTCAGCTCTGTTGGTCCACACAATGCAAGTGAATGGTGGTCAGAACCTTGAAGGTCCAAAAAGCATATAAAGGCAGCTTAAAAGTACTCCATATGACTCCAGTGTTTAAATCTATATCTTCAGAAGCAATATAATAGGTGTGGGTGCGAATTAAATCAATATTTAAGTCTTTTTTTTTTACTATAAATCTCCACTTTCACTTTCAGTTCCACATTCTTCTTCGTTTTTGTTTTTGATGATTGGCATTCTTAGTGCATATCGCGATCTACTGGACAGGGAGGAGAATTTGTAGTAAAAAAATTACTTAAGTATTGATCTGTTTCTTACGCACACCTATCATATCACTTCTAAAAATATGGATTTAACCACTGGAGTCGTATGGTTTATTTTAATGCTACCTTTTGCTGCATTTTGGATCTTCAAAGTTCTGGCCACTGTTCTCTGCATTGTGTGGACCTACAGAGCTGAGAGTTTCTTTGAAAAATCTTCATTTGTGGGGGGGCCTGGGTAGCTCAGCAAGTATTGACATTGTCTACCACCCCTGGAGTCATGAGTTCGAATCCAGGCCGTGCTGAGTGACTCCAGCCAAGTCTCCTAAGCAACCAAATTGGCCCGGTTGATAGGAAGGGTAGAGTCACATGGGGTTCTCGCTCTCAATGGGGCACGTGGTAAGTTGTGCATGGATCGCGGAGGTCTCCGCGGTATCATGCACAATGAGCCACATGATAAAATGCGTGGACTGACTGTCTCAGAAGCGGAGGGAACTGAGACTTGTCCTCCGCTACCCGGATTGAGGTGAGTAACCGCGCCACCACGAGGACCTACTAAGTAGTGGGACTTGGGCATTCCAAATTGGAAGAAAATTGTGTTCAGCAGAAGAAAGTCATGAGGATGACATGAGGGTGAGTAAATGATGAGATAATTTTTATTCTGGGTGATCTATCCCTATAAGTGCAAGCCAATATCGAATAGCTGTAAAATGGAAAATAATGGAAAATGGCCCAAAGGTGCTTGTGGCATCTTTATTTATTCAACCCCTTATGTCTGTTCGGAGTTTAAGAGACCCTTAGTCTGTTTTATTAGCTCAAAAACATACTTAACATTTTAGAATCATGTTAATACTTAATGAGGTTTCCTAATCCTATGAGCCTACTGGGTTTTTATTAAGTCAGAGGAACATATCAAAAGAAATGTCATATTTAAAGGTATAATAAAGGTAAACTTCAAACTTTATAGAAGTTCTGAATGGTAACTTAAAGATTTATTTTCTAAATTGTCTGACAGGTGAAAAAGTGAATGTCAAACCCTCATCAGAGAATTTCAATTTATATTTACTAGTAGGGAAAGAATTGTTTTGTTAAACTCCAGGAACTAAAGACATTATAGTAGCATATACTAAATATAGCATATAAAAGTTTAATTGATAGGTCTATGTATGTTTATTTTAACACAAGTAATCAGGTAACACTAAGGTGTAGTTATGTTTTTTACTTACATTAACTTCAATTGTTAGCATTACCACACAATAAGTTTGTATGTAGATGAATTTGTTTTTTTTTAGGATTTTTACTAAGGGAAACAGGAAACTAATGCTGTAGACAGGGAAATCCGGGATATTGTATTGTAGGGGCAGTTTTGACTCACAATCATTTTGCTTTTGTTTTTGGCCTTTAATGGCCTACCCAGATTCAGGTTTCATAGTAAGCAAATTAGACTTTCTATGTTCATCTTCACCTTCGAAAAAATCTTAAATTAGTTCCCCACCTATGACATCTACCAGGCCACTCTAACATACTGTAGCTGGCTTCAACCGGCCCTGGTCGCTCTGTGGATAATGCAAAGCTAGCCAAATTAACCCACGAGCAAATGTTCAAATTGTCTACAATAGCTACATGTGGTAAATGCTCCCTTATCAGCTCTGAACGGCTAGAGAAAACTAGGTCTGAATAGAAGGAAAGGCCAAGGCAATTTACTACAATGATTGCTTGCTGCATTCTTCCATTCTACCTCCATGTACACAATTTGCGAGCATAACTTCACTTGACACAGCGTGGAGCACAGGCCTGCCTTCATCCTCGCCTTTTCCTCCTGGTCTGAGAAGCTTTTGACACTGAATGCCAGGCCTTCCGCCCTTTTCCATTCAAAATCTTGCTGTGAGCTTTTATCTCATAATAACTGTGCTGCCTGTATATTAGCGGGCTCCAACAATCCAGTTTATTAGAGATAAAATGGGTTACCATATGCCAAGGCTCTATTTGGACTGGATAGAAGCATATGTTGTTACATGGCAGCAAAGAATATTATCTGCTTTATGTGGAACATTCTTGTTGCCTGCACAGAGGAACCGATGTGGTGAATTGCTTGTATGTCTTTCCATATGTGTTCGTAGAATGGTGGCTTTGTTTAGGTGCCACTTGTGTATTGTAAGACAGGAAGAAGTCTAGAAAAAAAAAAAAAAAAAAAAAGATAAAACATATGTTTGTGTGAGGTGTGTTGCAGATTTTGAGTTACTGGTGGTCTGGAGATAAGAATTAAGGCTTCATGTACCACCAAGAAAGAAAATCTCTTAGGAAGAGATTTTAAAGGAATGCTGCGGTTGATCCAAAAATGAAAATTCTGTCATTATTTTACTCACCCTTATGTCATTCAAACCTTTTATGTTTTTTTTTTTTTTTTTTTTTTTTTTTTTTCAAAATGTTCTATAATATTTTATGTTCATTTTGGACCATGTGTAAATGCCAGTTAGCACGACTTGCTAAAACTACCTGAGAGCAGTAATGCATCAGGATAGACTAAACAACCAGGCACTCCTCTCATTTCAGAGATCTTATTGTGAGTGTAATTAATGCGTAATTAATTTTGTTAGTTGGCAGTGTTTTAGGGGGTGGAATGATATCACAAGTCGAATTTGGCATGAATTAATGGGCTTGACTAGTTTACTATTTAAAATCAGTAGTCGTGCAACTGCTAATAAAGTGTATACAGAATTTGAACAAATTCTCAAGCCAGGACATTTACAAAACTCTTTTATTAAGACACAATGCCATGAACCTTTTGCAAACTTCTAGAAACTATTTTTTTCTCATAAGTACCTATTTTAGCCCATTTTCATCCTGCTGTCTTCGAAATTAACTTTAAACACCGGACAAATAAATAAAAGACTATTAAACTTCCAATTGGACGCAATGTGAGCATCGAACTACGGAAAGCCGAAAGGGACAAAACTATATAATTCTTTTTTTTTTTTACATAGGGGCAGATTCACAGTTGCACCACTTTTGCACATGGCATTTCAGCACAAAGACCTGCAACTTATTCACTAACCACCCGTAATCTATTAAAGCAGGCGCAATCAACTCTGAAATTGTGCTGCCTCTTTAATATTTAAATGTAATCATTGTAATTCCTGTCGGCACAAACACACCTCCTTTCTATGTAAAGAAAGCTCATTTTAGATTCACAAAAATTGCCTGGCGCAAGTTAGATCGCACTACTACCGCAAATAAAAGTAGGCGGTAAAAATAATTTCATTTAAAAGAGATGATTGTGAACATTTTCAACCAATCATATCAGCAGTAATTCATGAAATAATGATCAATTAATGGAGAAGAGCGTTATAACCAGTGGTGGAAAGAGTACTGATTTTTCTTTTTTTACTTAAGTAAAAGTACTGCTACTGAAGAAATAATCCACTTGAGTTCAAGTAGAAGTACTGAGAAATATTATGTCTCAAGTAAGTGTAAATAAGTAGTTTGCCGAAAAACTACTAAAGTAAATACATTACAAGTTACTTTATGAAAATTATATGCATAATATATGCTTCCATTTTTAGAACACAAAGACATTTTTGTTCTTGAAAGAAATTGATGCTTCCTTTCATCAAGGATGCATTAAATTGATCAAAAATACTGCCAAAATCATTAATTGCAAGTTATTATTACGGTTTGAAATCATTTTTTAAGTGGTAAATGTTTCATTTGTTCTTACCCATGATGACAAACATATATTGTGCCACCTATTCCTTGCAAAAGCATTCTAAAGTGCTAATTTGGTACTCAAGAAAATGTTCTTATTATTAGAACAATTGAAAATGGTTGCGCTACCATGCAGAAATCACAATACAGTGGGTGTTTTTCCCATTTGCTGAGATATTGAGTTCTTACAAGTTATTTTACACTTGCAAGTCAAATTTTGGTTTTAAAAATAGGCAAAAAGAAACACATTTCTCCTGAAATTCTATTTTCTCCTAAAGTCTATTGTTTTAAAGAGATGAAGGCTATTCATGCATTACTGTTTTGAAAAAAAATAATCTCTAACCAGGATAGAGAGGGAATTGGATGGACAGATGCACAACTGTGGCAGCGGGGGCATGGTCAAGCATCTCTCCGTAGAGAGAAAACGGTAAGAGCGCTTACACCTGAGCTAAATTATGTCTAACACCTGTCTCTAATTTCAGTGAGCACGGGGAGAGCGGCATAAATAGAGCGACACAACACTCAGTCGAGAGAGAGACTGGATATGACAGAGCCAAGCCAGAGCAAGGATTTCCTAATAGTGAGAGTTTATTTGTAGAAACAGTGTGTGTTAGTGTTTAGACAGCGTATAAAGGTAAACTGTAAAGTGGTGTCGAGGAAGAGGGGAAATAAAGCCTCACCTGAAGAAGGAAAACTGCTTCTCGCGTCATCTTTTACACTGGTGCCGAAACCCGGGATTGAAGTTTGGGTCGAAGATGGATGGAGGTCGTCCCATAGAGTCCTCCCAGTTGGCGGAGATCCTCCAAGCCCTCGCCAGCCTACATCGGAACCACCAACAAACGCTGCTTGAGCTCCAACAAGATCAAGACCGCCGGTTTGTCGAGCTCATGCATGCTCAAGCCGAGGACCGGCAGGCGATCCGGAGCCTCCTCAGCCAGGGGGCATCCTCAGCCGCGACCCCAGACACACCCACGCCGTTACCCCTGCCAGCATTACAGAAAATGGGGGTGGTGGACAACCCCGAGGCTTTCCTGGATTTGTTTGAGCGGACCGCCGAGATCTGGGGCTGGCCGCTCGGCCAATGGGCAGCCCGATTGATCCCACTATTGTCCGGGGAAGCCCAGCTTGCGGCTCAACAACTGCCAGCATCGAGCCTCCTGGCCTATGGAGATCTAAAAAAGGCCATCTTGCGGAAGAGGAAAGTCGTCAACTCTTCCGGAGCTTGAAGTTGGAAAGCTCTGACCGCCCGTTTGCCTTTGCCCAGCGGCTCCGTGACGCCTGCCGAAGATGGCTGCTAGCGGGGGATCGCGACGTCCAGGGAATTATCGACCAGGTGGTACTGGAACAGTTCATAGTTCGACTGCCAAAAGGGACGGCAGAGTGGGTCCAGTGCCACCGCCCGGCGTCGTTGGAGGAAGCTATCCGACTTGCGGAGGACCACATGGCGGCGATCCCGAGGGCGGAAGATCCCTCCTACGTTTTCTCTCCTCCCTCTGTTTCTTCCCCCTCCCCTCTCTCTCTCTCGTCTGCGCTCTCTCCAGGTCCCGTTCCTGCCCCACGCAGACGAGGAGGAACTCAGCCCCTGAGACCAGTTCCCCGGGTGTGGGAGGCGACACCTTCCCCTACTCCAATGCCCTGCCGCTCTCCCCCTCAGGGGGGGGGCGCCCACCGATGCAAGTGCGGGCGTAGCGCCTGGGTCGGCCTGCTGGAGGTGCGGAGACCCGAGCCACTTCTGAGGTCAGTGCCCTCTGATGGAGCTGGGGACGGTGGTGCGGGTCTCAGACCTCCCACAGGCTGCCCCCGACCGGGCCGGAGCGTACCGGATACCGGTAAGTGTCAAGGGGGGTACTCACCAAGCGTTGGTGGATACCGGGTGTAATCAAACCACTATCCACCAACGCCTGGTTCAACCCGAGGCATTGGTCACATCCAAAACGGTGAAGGTGAAGTGTGTACACGGGGATATTCACAAGTATCCGGTGGTGACCCTGACAATTAAATTTGGGGGGAAAAAGCATAGAGTGGAGGCTGCGGTTAGTTCCCGCCTCACCCATCCGCTGATTTTGGGGACTGATTGGCCTGATTTTAGAGTTTTATTAAAGGGAATTTGCGCGGATGGGTCCTGTGTGAAAATAGGGAGATGTGTGATGTGCGATGCTCTGGCAGGGGAGGCGGAGCTGGGGCCGTCCTCGACAGCTCCACGTCATGATGACGAGAGAGGGGGAGAGGCTGCAGCCCCTCCCCTTCTCAGGGAATTCCCTGAGGGGGATTTCCCTTTGGAGCAGTTGCGAGACGAAACCCTCAAACACGCCTTTGACCAAGTGAGAGTCATCGATGGTCAACGACTCCAGCCTGACATCGCACTTTCATACCCCTATTTTGCAATTATAAATGAGCGGTTGTATCGAGTGACACAGGACACTCGGACCAAAGAGGATACAACCCAACTTTTGATTCCAAGGAGCCGTCGGGAAATGGTATTCCAGGCGGCTCATTATAATCCCATGGCAGGTCTTCTAGGAGAAAGGAAAACACTGAACCGTCTAATAGCCCGTTTCTATTGGCCGGGCATTGGTGGCGATGTCCGCAGGTGGTGGTGTGCGGCATGCCGCGAATGCCAGCTGGTTAACCCACCGGCCACCCCAAAAGCGCCATTGCGCCCTCTCCCTCTGATCGAGGTCCCCTTTGAGAGAATTGGAATGGACCTCGTCAGGCCATTAGAATAGTCAGCACGTGGACATCGCTTTGTATTGGTCCTAGTGGACTATGCAACGCAATATTCGGAAGCCGTGCCTCTTCGCAACATCTCAGCACGCAGTGTTGCGGAGGCACTCTTCAAAATAATCTCCCGGGTGGGGATTCCGAAAGAAATCCTCACCGATCAGGGCACAACATTTATGTCACGAACACTACGCGAACTGTACGAATTATTAAATATTAAATCGATTCGCACCAGTGTATACCATCCTCAAACGGATGGCCTGGTGGAACGATTTAATAAAACCCTCAAAAACATGATTCGTAAGTTCGTGCACGATGATTCTAGAAATTGGGATAAATGGCTCGACCCCCTGTTATTTGCAGTACGAGAGGTCCCGCAAGCCTCCACTGGCTTCTCCCCATTCGAGCTGCTGTATAGGCGACGCCCACGCGGCATGCTTGATGTAATGAGAGAGGCCTGGGAGGAAGGACCTTCAAACAGTAAAAATGAAATTCAGTACGTTCTTGATCTTAGAGCAAAACTCCACACCTTGGGGCAACTAACACAGGAAAATTTGCTCCAAGCTCAAGAACGACAGCGCTGACTGTATGACAGGGGAACTCAGCTAAGGGAATTTGCACCGGGAGATAAAGTGCTTGTATTGCTTCCCACATCGAGCTCTAAATTACTCGCCAAGTGGCAAGGACCCTTTGAGGTCACACAACGAGTGGGAGATCTCGATTATGAGGTTAAACAAACCGATAGGGGGGACGCACGTCAAATATACCACCTCAATCTCCTAAAATTATGGAGGGAGGCGGTCCCCGTGACGTTGGCTACGGTGGTTCCCGAGAAGGCAGAGCTCGGACCGGAGGTGAGTTCAAAACATAAACAGTTCACCCCGGTCACTTGCGGAGACCACCTCTCACCGAGCCAACTCGCGGAGGTTGCCAAGTTGCAACAGGAGTTTGCAGATGTGTTCTCCCCTCTACCGGGACGTACAAACCTCATCCATCACCACATCGAGACCGAGCTGGGGGTGGTGGTACATAGCTGCCCCTATCGACTACCCGAACACAAAAAGAAAATTGTCCGGGAAGAATTGGATGCGATGCTTGATATGGGGGTAATAGAAGAATCCCACAGCGATTGGTCCAGCCCAGTTGTTCTAGTGCCTAAGAGCGATGGGTCTGTGCGATTCTGTGTGGATTACAGGAAAGTCAACGCGGTGTCTAAATTTGATGCGTATCCAATGCCTCGCGTTGATGAGTTGCTCGATCGGTTGGGCACTGCTCGGTTTTATTCGACATTGGATTTGATGAAGGGTTATTGGCAGATCCCCTTGACACCAATTTCCCGTGAGAAAACTGCCTTCTCCACACCGTTTGGATTACACCAATTTGTGACACTTCCATTCGGTTTGTTTGGAGCCCCGGCTATGTTTCAGCGTCTCATGGACCGAATCTTCAGGCCGCATTCAGCTTACACCGCTGCCTATTTAGATGACATCATCATTTATAGCAATGATTGGCAGCGGCATATGCAACATCTGAGGGCGGTTCTGAGATCGCTGCACCGGGACTCACAGCGAACCCGAAGAAGTGCGCGATTGGACGGGTGGAGGTACGGTATCTGGGGTTCCACTTGGGCCACGGGCAGGTGCATCCCCAAATTGACAAGACAGCGGCGATTGCGACCTGCCCGAGACCCAAGACCAAAAAGGGGGTGAGACAGTTCCTGGGGCTGGCTGGCTATTATAGAAGGTTTGTGCCTAATTATTCGGATGTCAGCAGCCCGCTGACTGATCTCACTAAAAAGGGAGCTCCAGATCCGGTCCAGTGGACGGAGCAGTGTCAACGGGCGTTCACACAAGTTAAAGCCGCACTTTGCGGGGGGCCGCTGTTACATTCACCTGACTTCTCTCTCCCTTTTGTTTTACAGACAGATGCTTCAGACAGGGGGCTGGGGGCCGTACTCTCGCAGGTAGTGGAGGGGGAGGAGCGCCCGGTGCTGTACATTAGCCGTAAGCTCTCGTTAAGGGAAACTAAGTACAGCACCATGGAAAAGGAGTGTCTCGCCATCAAGTGGGCGGTCCTCACTCTCTGATACTACCTGCTGGGGCGGGCCTTCACCCTCTGCTTGGATCACGCCCCACTCCAGTGGCTCCACCGCATGAAAGATACTAACGCCCGGATCACCCGTTGGTATCTGGCTCTTCAGCCGTTTAAGTTCAAGGTGGTCCACAGACCGGGGGCGCAAATGGCTGTCGCCGACTTCCTTTCCAGGAATGGGGGAGGAGTGGTAGGCAGGCCGGATGTCGCCCCGGCCTGAGTCGGGCGGTGGGGATATGTGGCAGCGGGAGCGTGGTCAAGCATCTCTCCGGAGAGAGAAAGCGGTAAGGGTGCTTACACCTGAGCTAAATTATGTCTAACACCTGTCTCTAATTTCAGTGAGCACGGGGAGAGCGGCATAAATAGAGCGACACAACACTCAGTCGAGAGAGAGACTGGATATGACAGAGCCGAGCCAGAGCAAGGATTTCCTAATAGTGAGAGTTTATTTGTAGATGTGTGTTAGTGTTTAGACAGCGTATAAAGATAAACTGTAAAGTGGTGTCGAGGAAGAGGGGAAATAAAGCCTCACCTGAAGAAGGAAAACTGCTTCTCACGTCATCTTTTACAACAACAAAAAGACAAGTAAATCACAGTCTTTAGTTTGAGAAACAGACTCCTCACAGGTCCTAAACTAGCAGCTTCTAAATGCCAAAGACCTGCATTGCTACAAGAGGATTCTTGGACAAACAGAGCATTTTAAGAATGCAACATTTAGAGTATTTAAATAGAAATAGCAATTTGTAACATTCTAAATGTCTCTAAATTGTCTTTAAACTACATAATGTGCATTGTGACTGAAACACATTCCTATTTCAGGTTTATTCTCATTCACATATGTCCAAATATTTTGGCTATTAAGTTAACATACTGTACAAAACTAATATAATGCAATATCATAGTGGAGGAAATTTATCCTCTATGATATTGCAGCAATTATCCAGATATGGAATGAGATTATTAAGCAAACTGTTATCAACTCCTACATTCCAACTGAATAAAATAAGGCAACAGGAAACATTTCACACAGTGTTTGGTGTTTGATTCAATCACTAACAGTGGCTGTTCTGTATTTGTATTATTGTATTACAGTTGTAAGTCTTAATTAACATTATGGTTATTTAACATATTGAGATATTATTATTATTATTATTATTATTATTATGTAAATTGTAGCATTTGGTTACATTATGTTTTGTGATTTCTTATACCTTCTTTATAAAACATCCATGCCTTGCGCACTTTTGGCCTATTGTGGATGAAGCTTTTCAGAGAGATAAACAGCAGCACAGGGCAGGGAACTACAGTCCAACACCGTGAGCAAGAGTGTTACGTGCTAGGACAGTTTATTTTGAACAAGAGGGGGGAACGGTTATGGAATTTAACATGGGAGTACAATACCGATCTGATGCGGATTGATAGAAGCTGAAAGCCCATCTGTGCGTGCGATGGTGCGAGGAACCGGAAGGCGGGGAAAAAAATAATGTTCATTGAAAAGTCAAAAGAAGATCACAATGTATGTAACTGTAACTATATCAGATATTATTAATAAAACATGGGAACTCATTGCGTGGGCATTTTTTGCCCCCATATTTTGAATTTCGGGGATATTTTTGTCAATTTCGGTGGCATTTTTGCCCCGTGTCCCCGTTAATTTACGACACTATTGGCATTGTATCTTTCAGAGTATTTACAAATTTTGTTTTAGACATATAGCAGAAAGTAAACAAGATATATGTCAAAATACATTGTGTTAATGTTTGACAGTTAAAACATTGCCTACCTTAAAAACAAGTGAAGTTTGATCAGTGGTTAAAGGTGTTCACATGGTTCCCTCGTACCTGAATGAACGGCTCCTTTCCAGAATAAAATGAAATATGCAGAAAATCACAGTATTACAGTTCTTGTATAGTGACAGGGCAGAAAGTCTTGGAGAAACTAGAGAAGAGAGGACACCGACGGCAGTTTATGCAAGCTGCTGTGCTCACGATGCTGTGCCCTGCGAGCTTATGTCGTGCCGAACACAGCGTGTTTTAGTTTATAAACATATTTAGCGCTTAAAACTTGCTGATTTCTTCTTCCCAAAAATTCAGAAATATTATGAATTTTTTGTACTTTGTAACTGTGGTGAAAAATAACTCTAGCGAAGTTGAATACTTCATTTTTAATCAACTTAAGTAAAAGTACTATTATTTGTACTCAAAATGTACTCAAATACTTAAGATGTAACGAGAGTAGTTGTAATTTGTTACTCTCAACCTGACATATTTCCAGATGCATGGTGTAGTAAAGTGCAATTTTGGCATGTTTAAGAGATGATTTAGGTGTCTGGATCACAGTGAAGATGTACAGTCCCGGCAGGGTGTGCCAAATACAGTGGTCTGTGGCATCCTCTGCTATATAGCGCTCAGAATCGGCCCGCAAAATCACAAATTGCGCATTCAGATTGTGTTCTGCACACTTTTTGTGGGTGTGTTTACGCTGTTCTTTGATCTGCATAATTCCTTTAGTAAATGGGGCACTAAACCAGCCCAGAGAGCATGTGCTAATAATTAGCACATTAACCCGCTGCAATTAATTTTTAGTGAATTCCCCCATAGTGTTAAAAGCAACTTCTGACCTTTGAGCGTATCTGAGGCTGAGACAAAAGTTAGTGGGAAGTTGTTTTCATTTCAGTAATATTTAAAGATTTAGCCTACTGTATAAATGACACCCCACAGATGCAATAATATAGTATAGACTACTTTTATGGTGCTTTTTTTGTCCTTTTTGGAGCTTGACAGCCATGGTCACTATGAGCTGTCCGTGTATGGCAAAGAGCTGCATAAGATTCTTGAAAATTTCTCCTTTTGTGTTTAACAGAAACAATTGCATATTGTACAGTATTTACATTTGGGTTCACCTAAAAATTTAATTAAATTTTTTGGTGAACTATTACTTTAATTCACTCGAAACGTTTACTCATTAGATCAAACGCTACTGAAACCCTGTGTAAGCACATCTACACATACTATATGTGCATATTGAAAAACCGAGACCTAGCTTTATAGGCATCAGTGTTTGTTTTGTATACTATATATAATTAGAAAAGCCATGATTTGCTTTTATATGCAACTGTCTGACGCGTAATGCAATGTTCAATAGTTGAGGCTAAGCCTTAATTGAAATTACAGAAGATTACAATATATGAAATGTAACACACCGCCTGTGTAATTATGTCTAAATGTAATGTCAGACAGTAATGTCTCCAACCTGTACTTTTGTGACTCACTGATCTGGTAAAAAAAGGCTAAAAATATTTAAATTGTGGTTTTGAATTAGGTGGAGGTATAAGTAGAAATGTTCTTTTCTTTGATAGAGCCTCTGAAATCCCATTCTGTTAAAAAAATGGTCCAAGATCTTCTTTGAGACCTTGAAGGGAAAACAGAATAGTTGTGATTAAAATGGTAAAATGGATTAAAAGAGTGGTGTTTATTTTAACTACAAAGGGAGGAGAATAATTTAATATTATACATTGCATTAGCGTTGATACTTTCTGTTCCATGGCTGTAATTTAGTGATGCCTGCTACAGACTAAAAGTTAGATACTATGCTGCAGCCTAATCCCATGTCATTATCTTGTTCAAATAAGATGTCAAAGTGCCACATCAGGAATCTGAGCAGGGCACGTGTTTGACATGTCTTTCCTCTCCTATCTCTTCTTTTCAGGCTGCTGAAGGGAAGAGTGCGCTCGTGTACGAATGGCTGCAGCATTTAAATGTGCCATGCTGATTATTTTTCCACTGTGTTTATGTATTAATTTATGTAAACATTATGCTAATGTGTTTTTCGGCTTGTCGCCTGTGTCCAATCGCGCCCTTCTAGTTTGATGTGAGGTGACTGATGCAGCCTTGATGTGAAGTTGCAGCTTCTGTCGTTCGGGTGCACTGGATATTTATCACTGGCTCAAAAGAGGTGGTGGGGTTTGAAAAGTCTTGCCAGGGCTCTGGGGAGAGGCCTTTCAGGGAAATGTGTCTTAAAGTAGCTGACCCTTTTTTGTGTGCTACATTTAGTTTTTCACACTAAAGAGTCTCCAAGTAATCATAAGCTCTGAGAGGTATTTGAATACTGGCTGAAGCTCCGATCACATCAGAGGAACCTGATAAAAGTCCATACCGAGTATTTCTAGGGCTCAAGAGAAGCGTGAATGTTTGCTACCTAGTGTCGAACATTTTGAAGGAATAGTTCACCCAAAAATTTAAACACTGTCATTATTTAATCTCCCTCGTGTCATATCAAACCTGTATGCTGTTGTTTTTTCTGTGGAATACAAAAATAGAAACTTTTGAAGAATCAGTAAGCTGTTCTTTCCACATGATGGTTTGTAGTGACGAGGGCCTGTCAAGCTCCAAAAAAAGGCAAAAAAACACCAATCAGAACCATAAAAGTATAATAAAAGTAGTCCAGATGACTTGTGCATTATATTCCAAGTTTTCTGAAGTCATACACCAGCTTTGTGAAAATAAAATTAGTTTGTTACTCACTGATAATCTTGCCCTCCCCCTAAGTTTGGGTCAAGCTTGCGTTTGTGTCCAGAAGGGCAGCCTGATCTCATGAAAATTACTTGACTGGGATTCACATAATTTTTGCAAAATGATATAATATGGTTCATTATACATCACAACAGTTCCATGATGAAATGTCCACTGTGTGGCGCTAAAAGAGAGTTAAATTGGGGCCTAGGTAGCTCAGCGAGTAAAGATGCTGACTACCACCCCTGGAGTCACGAGTTCAAATCCAGGGCGTGCTGAGTGACTCCAGCCAGGTCCCCTAAGCAACCAAATTGGCCCAGTTGCTAGGGTGGGTAGAGTCACATGGGGTATCCTCTTCATGGTCGCTATAATGTGGTGCTCGCTCTCGGTGGGGCGCGTGGTGAGTTGTGCGTGGATGCCCCGGAGAATAGCGTGAAGCCACCACATGCGCTATGTCTCCGCGGTAACGCTCAACAAGCCACGTGATAAGATCTGAAATTGACTGTCTCAGATGCTGAGGCAACTGAGATTCATCCTCCGCCACCCGGATTGAGGCGAGTCACTACTCCACCATGAGGACTTAGAGCGCATTGGGAATTGGGCATTCCAAAAATTGAGAAAAAAAAAAAGAAAAAAGAAAAAAAAAGAGAGTTACATTTTCTCCCAAACAGACAAGGGGTTTTAAGGTTAATACTCTATAAAGTTTGAAATCTTTAAAACTGACCTCCCTACCCTTAACCTTAAACTATCCGATAGTGTTATAAATTCAAGTGTGAGATGAAAAACGTAATTGGTGAAGCTGCCACGTAATTTTTTATGGCGCTTTTATGACACTTTCGGCTCATATGTCATCTTGCGTGCTCTTCTGGACATGTTTTGGTGTTATTAGATAGCATTGTGTGAGGAACAGAACACAAAAGGTGTTTATGAATTGATAATCTGCCATTGTACTCATGATTTGTGTGAAAGTAAATAAAAGTTATTGTTGTAGCAACTCTTGTGTTTATTTCAGCAGGAAACTGATGCAATATATACAACAAGCCATGTAAAAATCATTTAGCAAAAATGTAAGTATAGTAAGTGAAAAGCTATTGTTTTTCACAAGTCATGGACTACTTTTATGATGCTTTTTTTTTTTTAGAGCTTGACAGACCCTGGTCACTATGAACTGCCGTTATATGGCGTAACGATTCTTCAAAAATGTTACTTTTGTGTTCCACTGACAAAATGACAGCAAAGTTTGGAATTACGTGAGTGTGAGTTCCGTCATTGTTTGTTCATTTTAGGTGAACTTTTCCTTAAAATTTCAAACCACTTATGAATACTGTATCATCTTGCCTTAATTAGGTATGATATCTCTCACCCAGTATCCACAATTTCATTCCTGATTTTACACAACGGGGTCGTCAGAGAGTCAGCATCAGTATTCTGTCCCATTAAATCATGTTTATGACAGGTACAAGCCAACCCCATTCCAAAGAATGATCTGCAGATTGTCACACAAATCATAATGCCTCAGCCCAACTGTTGAGGAAAGAGGCGTCTTTCATAGCCCAACTATTATTGTTCTGGGTGAATATTAGCTGAAGGTGTATTGACAGATAAGAAAACAGCAGAGGGATGTGAAATGCCTTCATACCTTCATTTTCCCTGCTCTTCTTCTCACAGAGGAGAGATTTAATTCTCTGTAATTACTTTATTGACTCATTTGCGGAGCCGAATTGGCTCCAATCTGTCATCAATAAAACATACACAGAGATGAGGAACAGCACAGCCATGCTTAAGTACAACATCATAGTGGGAGGCAAATGCTGCTTCCACAGAGAGAATTTCATGGCATCTCCGGTAATTCACCATCCACATGTGACATTCTTACGTAATGCAAAAGGGTGTCTCTTCAATTTTGGGCAATTTCATGTCACAAGGGTTGAATTTTATTAAAACCATTTTGTTATAACAAGGTCAAATTAAAACTGACTTCATTATTTATTTTATGGTACATCTCAAATGCATTTTATGTATACATTTTATTGTTTTAGCCTTGTCCCAGACCCAGATTTTCAATACTAAACTGTGGACATTCATTATAAAAATACATATAATTACATATTAAAAAATATGATAATCTAAACAAAGAGTGAAATACACTTAAACCAATTCAGTATTTATTGTGAAAAATTTTCCAGTTTTTCAAAAATTACGACTATCCCACATTTGTGGCGCCTTTTCCACCACAACAACAATTTGGCCCCTAATAATGTTTCAAAAGTTAGTAGGCTGTACTTGTTAATCAAGTCAACAAATATGTCAGTGAAGAGCATTCTTGGGAAGCAATATTTACTTTAGGATACCAAAAAAAATAAAATATATATATATATATATATATATATATATATATATATATATATATATATATATATATATATATATATATGAAATTAGTCAAATATTTTATTTCAAAAAAGAAAAAATGTCATTTTCATCACCACAGAATTCTATTAAACATAATACAGAATTTGAGATGTGGTGGGAATGACACTGTGGTGAGAATTTTCTTGACTTTCAGAATAAATGACACAAATTACATAAATAACCTGTGATACATGCCCATACACTGTTGGACATTGTTAGCAATCAAGTCCACAATGCTAAATGTGCCCGGAGTTGAAGGAAAAAACCCATATCTGTATTTCTTCATAGGAATTACTCAACATAATTCATAGCCTTTGCCAAACTGTCTCCTCACATGTTAATATATAGACACTGGCCCCACTTTAAAAAAAAGGATAAATGTTATTTTTGTGTGCCAGAAATAATATTATATATTTTCTTTCTTTTTATATTTTCTGTACCAAAACATTAAAAACGAGCTTATATTAATAATTACTAATTACCAATTATTACTGATTGATTTATAATTTTTATCCCATCTTACTTATGCTTTCAAGACTATCGAAGAATAACAAGGCTAGGTTATTACTGCACTTTTGACAAAACCTCATCTACAAGCCAGCTAGACAGTTACTGTACCTTGGTGATAGTTAATATCAGCATAATTTTGCAACAACGATGATCAATACAAAACAGAGATCTGAATGTTTACGTTTGTTAAGCACAGAAACACATTTAGAAGATCAGCTAATGTAAGATGTAGAGACAGTGTAGAACTGACCCGACAGGGCAAGTAACACTTCCAACAACTAGCCTGAAACTCTCTTACACTGGCCCCAGCCCAGTGGGCCATCCTTAAAGGGATAGTTCAACCAAAATTTTCAATTCTCTGCTCATTTACTCATCCTCAAGCCATCCCAGATGTATATGACTTTCTTTTCTGCTGAATACCCATTTAAGACTTTTAGAAAAATTTCTCTGCTCTGTAGGTCCACACAATGCAAGTTCATTGCACCCCCAGAACTTTGAAGGTTCAAAAATAACATAAAGGCAGCATTAAAGTAATCCATAAGATCCCAGTGGTTTAATCAATGTATTCTTAATCGACATGATAGGTGTGGGTGAGAAACAGATAAATATTTAAGTCCTTTTTTCTAAAAATCTCCACCTTAACTTTCACATTCTTTTTCTTTTGTTTTTTGCAATTCACATTCTTTGTGCACATCGCCACCTACTGGGCAGGGAGAAGAATTTTATTGTAAAAAAGTATTTTTTTTGTGTTCAGCAGAAGAAAGAAAGTCATACACATCTGGGACGGCATGAGAGTGAGTAAATGATTATTTTTTATTTTTTGGTATTTTTTTGGTGAACTACCCCTTTAATGTTGAGCCCTGGTATAAAATTAGAACTAAAACACATGTAACAATGTCCCCCAATATATATTTTGCAAACGTGTGAAAAACTAAATATACTGAAAAACTAAAAAGTGATAAAGTGAACAAAAAAACAACATTTAAATAAAATAAAAAATGTTAACTAAACTCAATTAAAAAGAGAAGCTGAAAATAGAATAGAAAATTAAAACTATTAAAAAATCACAACTATAATAATCCTGGATATCTTGTGTCAGATATTTTTACTGCATTAGTTAAAGGAGCCTGTGGGGAAAAAAAAAAAGTCCTAACCTTCACTTACCTCACATTACTTTCTTCTGTTGTCTCTCTCTCTTTGTAGGTGTGTGTGGGTAGCAGGCTTTCAAGACAGAGCCACATAATGTGACTTCAGTGTGCTGAAGTGTGAAGTGCTGAGGGCCTCAGGGGCCGTGCAATGGGAAAAAGATGGGTTGCTCCTGGGACCTCACAGATCGCTTCTTGGCTATCCACGCTACAGCATGACAGGAGACCAGCAAAGAGGTGAGAACTCAGAGGGATGGACATACTCGCACGCGGTGATTAAAAACAAACGTTCACGAGTTGTCGGGATGTTTGCTGTCACGTTGTTTGATGTGCTTGAGCGAGCAGGTGTCTCCAGAGAACAGGAGCATGTGAAACTGTTCTCAGAACAGTGTTACAGTACAGTTTCTAAAGTCAGGTGAATTTTTTTAAACCAAAGCATTTATTTATTTAATGTGTGAATCTCACGAAAATATGTCCTGGTCACAAGAGATTATGTTTTGCATAAAGAAAGATAAAGATTTGCATTGTGATGTTGATTTTTATTCACAATTAAGCACTTTTTCCTCCCATATTCTCATTATAGGAAGGATTCTCATAAGTGTAATGCAGTAATTCACATTAATATTCTCAGTGTTAATTCTATTTAGATTATCATTACTGTAATAAAGTATTTGCAATAATATTCTCAATGGAGATTCTCACTATATTCTCATTACTGTAATACAATAATTTACTGTAATGTTCTAAATTGTGAAAAGGATGTCCCTGCAAATACTTAGGATGTGTAACTTTGACTTGTGACTCAGCTTTTTATCTAAAAGTAACTTGGCAGATTTTATTTTTGTTTTTTTAAACACAGCTGACTTTGAGGCAAATGTTCCTATGTTTTCAATGTTATTTTCATGATTTCTACATGCTGTAAAATAAAAAGCAGCAATTAATCAATTTCCTGATATCTCTTTATGGTCTTGCCCTTTTTAGGGTTAGATCCTCATTACTGTAATACAGTAATTTAAAGTAATATTCTTAATGGATATTCATAGATTATCAGTACTAAATAGATTCACAATAATATTTTCAATGGTGATTCTCATTAAATTCACATTACTGTAATGCAGTAATTTACAGTAATATACTCAATGGAGATTCTCATTAGATTCTCATTACTGTATGTAAAACAGTAATTTCAGAAATGTTCTCAATGGAGATTCTCATTTGATTCTCAGTAATGTAATGCAGTAATTTACAGTAATATTCTCTGATGATTCTGATTAGTTTCTTATTAATGAAAAACAATATTTTACAGAAATATTCTCAATGGTGATTCTCATTAGACTGTCATTAATGTAATACAGTATTTTACAGAAATATTCTCAATAGTGATTCTTATTAAATTCTCATTACTGTAATACAGTAATTTACTGTAATATTCTCACTGATGATTCTCATTAGATTCTCATTCATGTAAAAGAGTATTTTACAGAAATATTCTCAGTGGTGATTTTCATTAGATTCTCATTAATGTAATGCAGTAATTTACAGTCATATGCTCAATGGTGATTCTCATTAAATTGTCATTACTGTAATACAGTAATTTACAGTAATTTTCTCAATGGTGATTCACATTAGATTCCCATTACTGTAATACAGTAATTTACAGTAATGTTTGCAATTGTGATTCTCATTAGATTGTCATTAATGTAATACAGTAATTTATAGTAATTTTATCAATGGCAATTCTCATTACTGTAATGCAGTAATTTACAGTAAGTTTCTCAATGACGATTCTCATTACTGTAATGCAGTAATTTACAGTAATATTCTCAATGGCAATTCTCATTAGATTCTCATTAATGTAATACAGCAATTTACATTAATTTTTTCAATGGGGATTCTCATCAGATTCCCATTAATGTAATGCAGTAATTTAAAGTAATTTTCTTAATGGTGATTCTCATTAATGTAATACAGTAATTAACAATAATTTTCTCAATGATGATTCTCATTAGATTCTCATTAATATAATGCAGTAATTTACAGTAGTTTTTTCAATGGTGATTCTCATTAGATTCTCATTACTGTAATGCAGTAATTTACAGTAATTTTCTCAGTGGCTATTCTCATTAGATTCTCATTACTGTAATGCAGTAATTTACAGTAATTTTATCAATGGTGATTCTCATTAATGTAATACAGAAATTTACAGTAGTATTCTCAATGGCGATTCTCAGTCAATTTACATTACTGTAATACAGTAATTTATAGTAAATGTCTCAATGGCGATTCTCATTAGATTCTCATTAATGTAATACATTATTTTACAATAATATTCTCAATAGTGATGCTCATTAAATTCATATTACTGCAATGCAGTAATTTACAGTAATATTTTCAATGGCGATTGTCATTAGATTATCAGTACTGTAATACAGTATTTTACAGAAATATTTTCAATGGTGATTCTCATTAAATTCTCATTACTGTAATGCAATAATTTACAGTCATATTCTCAATAGTGATTCTCATTAAATTCTCATCAATTTAATACATTATTTTACAATAATATTCTCAATATAGATTCTTATTAGATTCTCATTAATGTAAAACAGTAGTTAACAGTAATGTTCTCAATGGAGATTCTCATTAGATTCTCATTACTTTATTACAGTATTTTACAATATTATTCTCATTATATTCTCATTTCTGTAATACTGTATTTTACAATAATATTTCTCAGTAGTGATTGTCATTAAATTCTCATTAATTTAATACAGTATTTTTCAATAATGTTCTCAATGGTGATTCTCAATTAATTCTCATTACTGTTATATACTGTATTTTAAAATAATATGCTCAAATAATGATTCTCATTCAATTCTAATTTCTGTAATACAGTAATTTACAATAATATTCTAAATTGGATTTCTCATTAGAATTCACATTACTGTAAATCAATAATTTACATTAATATTCACAGTTGTGATTCCACTATGTAACACAATTTTTGTTCCTGGGTAGTAAGTGTTATTTCCTAATTGTTTATGCCTCAAAAGTATAGAAAATGGCTATTATTCCCCACAGACTTTGCTTTTGTGACCAGGACAGTGATATTTTGAAATGTACCTATTTCCAGTGAGAAAACTGGCGAATTTGTGTCTTTTCGTTCACATAAAGTCAGAAAACATATGAATCCAAATTAACATGTATTTATACTAAAGTAATACAAAAATGACTACAAAAGATTTAGAATTAGTAGTTTTTCGAGATTTATGATTATACTGTAAATCACTTTCACGAATCAGCCCCCAAATGTAGTCTCCCATCATGTTCTCGTTATACTGTCCTTGGTAGCATCATTCAAAGTCCAGTATATCCTGGTGGAAGCGCTCGCCTTGCTCCTCCGAGTATGCTCCCATGTTCTCCTTGAATTTATCAAGATGATCATCAAGGATATGGACTTTGAAGGATATCCTACAGCCATTGTGTTCTTCACCAGAGTCTCAACCAGCTCCACATAGTTTTCGATCTTGTGATTGCCCAGGAAGCCCCGAACCACTGCGACAAAGCTGTTCCAAGCCACTTTCTCCTTACTAGTGAGCTTCTTGGAGAATTCATTGCACTCCAGGATCTTCTTTATCTGTGGTCCGACGAAGACACCGGTTTTGACCTTTGCCTCAGACAGCTTAGGGAAGAAGTCTTGAAGGTACTTGAAGGCTGCCGACTCCTTATCTAGAGTTCTGACAAATTGTTTCATAAGGCCCAATTTGATGTGCAGTGGTGGCATCAGCACCTTCCGGGGGTCCACCAGTGGCTCCCACTTGACGTTGTTCCTCCCCACAGAGAACGCGGTCCGCTGTGGCCAGTCCCGCCTGTGATAGTGCACCTTGGTGTCCCTGCTGTCCCAAAGGCAAAGATAGCAGGGAAACTTGGTAAACCCGCCTTGGAGACCCATCAGGAATGCCACCATTTTGAAGTCTCCTATGACCTCCCAGCCGTACTCATCATACTTCAAGGCGTCCAGCAAGGTCTTGATGCTGTTGTAATCCTCTCTGAAGTGCACCGAGTGAGCCAGGGGAAGAGATGGGTATTTGTTACCATTATGGAGCAGCATGGCTTTGAGGCTCCTGGATGAGCTGTCAATGAAGAGGTGCCACTCATTCTGGTTACAGGCGATTCTGATTGCCTCGAACAGACTGGTCACATTGTGGCAGAAGCACAGCCCATCTTGACGGGTGAAGAAGCTGGAAAAAGGTTGGTGACGCTTCCTCTGATCTGCGACTTGCACATTTTCATCCGACAAGTTCCACTGCTTGAGCCTAGATGACAAAAGCTCGGCACTGGACTTGGTGAGATCAAGATGTCTAATCAAGTCATTGAGGTCTTTTTGGTTGGGGTAGTATGGGTTTCTCTCCTCAGCTCCACCTCTGAAACTGTCATCTGGATCTACAACGTCTTCCTCGCTCTCTGACTTGCTGCTCTCTTCTATAGACGGCTGCTCTCTCTCCAGAGGAGTGGGTATGGGGAGCTCATGGCAGTGTTGCACCAGGGGCGATGGATGAAGGAAGGTCCGGATACGTGATAACAGGTGCATTCTTGCCAGTCCAACGTTTGGAAGGGTCCATCATGCAGAAGTAGGAGTTGCTTGAGTGGTCAGTGGGTTCTCGCCAAATTCTTGGGATAGCGAACTTCATGGCTCTCTTTTCCACTCTATACCATCCTACAAAAATACATTTATTTCACCCATGACTAATGTATAAGAGATTCTCGCAACATTTTTCATATATGATATATTTTTTTCAATAACATTGAAAATTGTAAAACATTTTAAAATTAAAATCTTTTACAATTTTAAAAATTTTATCAAATTTATAGCATAAAATTCCAAGCAACAATTGTCCATCTTACCTTCCAGAGTTTTTTTGCAGTGCTCGCATGTGAAATGAGGAGCCCAGGGTTTGTCTTGATCCCTGACAGGAATGCCGAAATATGCCTTGTAGACCTCACACATCTTAGCAGATGCTTCCACGGAGTACTTTTTCGCTCTTGTCTTGATAAATTGGCTGTAGACATAGCAAAATGCGTCTGCCGGTTGCTTGCAGCCACTTGTATCCACTTAGGTAGCTGGAACTAAACTGAACTGGTGGGCTTAAGGCCCCTGTATTTATACTACTATTTATATTACTGGAAAGTTCTAGAAAGTTCTAGAAGTTACTCCAAGTTTACTCAGCACTGAGTCTATCTGGAATGTTCTGGAAAATAGGTAAATTTCAAAATATCACTGTCCTGGTCACAAAAGCAAAGTTTGTGGGGAATAATAGCCATTTTCTATACTTTTGAGGCATAAGCAATTAGGAAATAACACTTACTAACCAGGAAACAAAAAATAAAAAATAAAAATTTGTTACACGGTGTTCTCATTAGATTCTCAATACTGTAAAACAGTATTTTTATTTTACTATATTACACAAAAATAATGTTACGCAGTGATTTTTTTTTAATAAATTAAAGGCAGTACAACAAACTACCTCTTGGACTTCTATTTAAATAATATACAGTATCTTGTAATATTTCCTGTTGTATAGCTTGTATTTGTAATATGTGTATATTTTTTATGTCATTTATATGTAATTTTGTTTATGAAATTAATGTCTTAATGGTTCTAAAAATAGGCTTTATTTTCTTTAAGAAAAATATAATATATTAAATTATATATATATATATATATATATATATATATATATATATATATATATATATATATATATATATATATATATACATACAGTACTGTGCAAAAGTCTTAGGCACATAAGATGTTTCACAAAAGCATTTGTCTTAAGATGGTTATCTTCAGCTTTAGTGTGTCAATAGAAAAATATAAATGTTAGACTCCAAAACATTCCTTTTGCAAATAGAAAAGATTAGAATAGAAGAACAGGGAGCCCTGCAACAGATGCCATGGCCCCCACAATGCCCCCCACTGAACATCGTGTCTGTCTGAGATTACATATAGAGACAGAAGCAACTGAGACAGCCTACGTAGATAGAAGAACTGTGGCGAATTCTCCAAGAAGCTTGGAACATCCTATCTGCCAACAACCAAGAAAAACTGTGTCCAGGTGTACCTAGGAGAATTGGTGCTGTTTTAAAGTCAAAGGTGGTCACACCGAATATTAATTTAGCTTTTTTTTATGTTTATGGGACTTTGTATGACATTAAGTGATAAATGAAAACTATTTATGTCATTATTTTTGAAGACATCCTCACTATGCAACATTTTTCACAAGTGCCTAAAACTTTTGCATATATATATATATATATATATATATATATATATATATATATATATATATATATATATATATTATTATTATTATTATTATTATTATTATTATTATTATTATTATTAGTATTAGTATTATTATTATTTAATTTTGGGGTGAAGTATGACCCGGACATGTTCATGTTCATTCAGCCTAATAGATTGTTGTCTTGGGTAAATGCAGTGATGTGTATCCATAAAGAAAACCTGCTTTCAATTGCCCCCGCAACCATTTTCCTTAGGGTGAAATATTATGAGTATGAATTATTAGAAACAATTCTTCTTATAATCTGCATTTGTGCATAATAGCCTCAGTCTCAATTTCTAGTTTAGATGCATTCTTGCTAATCAAAATGTGCTCTGCTTTCTTAAAAACAGCTTAATAAGATGCTATCAAAGGGGTTATAATTTAAGCACTGGAGAGATTTAAAGAAATTAGCTTTTTTGAGTGAGAGGAATGCAGTACCCCCCTTTTCCCCTCCAAATAAGATAAGAATCAGCACTGAAATATTGCTATTTTTTTACCATCTACTGAGAGTAAATTGAGATTATTGTGCAGTGTGCTGAGACACTGAATAACTTGGCTGGGCCAGCGTGCATTGTCTATATAAAAAAGCCAATTAAAAGACAATACTAAACAAGGCCTGAGCATCTGCTGCTCTCTCTGTAGGACAAAAGCTGCTCTCCGGAATTGCATGAGAGGCAGTTTGTGCCAAATCCAAGTGCAACCATTTAAAAATGCTTACGCTTTTTACTGCTAATCTTTTTTTTTTGCCACCAGGCATTGATACTACGACAGATAAAGAGTGCCATGTAAGGGACAAATAATATCATAAAAATACATGCTGAAAGCATCTTTAATGTTAACCCTGTAAACCCTAATCTGATGCCTACCCACACAAATTCGCACAAATGCTGTGACAAGTAATAGGTGTGCACACATACACACTCTGATACACACTCACAGACATTCAAAAAGGAAATGAGTGAGAGAACAGGCCACAGTCTCCATTGGCATTTCAATTCTGGTTGTCAGAGTCATAATTATTGGACTCCTTCAAATACATGCTCGCAAACAGGCCACCACAGCAACACCACTGCGACGTGTACTGAGTGCAATTTGAAGAGAGTGGATAATCATTAATGATTTGAAAGTGGTTTTCTTTCCTTCTATGATCACATTGATCTGAAAATTGCTGCTGCTTGGTGTTAATTATCCTGCCATACTGGCTGAAACTTATTTTTTCAGTCCTGGAAGTTGTCATATCAAGATACTATTTTCTGCGTTTTAGTTTCCTTCAGAGGAAAAGAAATGGAAAAAAGAGGAAAGAAAAATGTTCAAAGCTTGAACAACTTGCATATACTAAAACAGCCTTTAATCCTCACAAAATGGTAGTTGAACAAACAACCCCTTGGTGCCACAATATTCTGCTAGTAAATAACACACTAGCATCTTGCACACAAAGGAATGATGTTTAAGGACAGCATCAAATAAGATTAATGACTTTCCTCTCTCAACAGGGCTGGTAGCTAATTGGCGATATTAACTTGGGATTGCATACACATTTAGCATGGGCATTTGACAATTGAATTTAAAGAAGCATTTGAAAATATCATATTTCCAAATAAACATTAATGGTGGGATTCTCTTGAAATAAACTTGTCCAAAATCCACACTAATCAGCCAATAAAATAAAGGAATATTATGGGTTAAATACAGCTCTATCATTAAACTGATTACTACTTTTGACTTGTCTGTTTGTACAAACAAGCAAAGTAACACTTTTGCAGTAATGCACTTACATTAGCTGCTTTTCCACAATCGGGCGAGCCAGGGCTATCAACTGGCCAGCCGGGGCCAATAGCCTCGGACCTCGAGCCACAAGACCAAAATCAATCTGCGATCCCACCATCGGGCCAATAACTCTGCAGCGTTGCCCAAAAACCCACCCTTAATATGCCGCTGCGGTGTCAACGTCACACACCCCGCCCATTTCACAAGCAAGAGGGAAGCTCAAGCTGAGGTATCATGTTATCTAGTTAACTAGAATATTGAATTTATATATCGAATGTAAACAGCAAGATAAGTTAGCGTTGACAACTCGCCGACTGTAACTGCCAAGGTGTCCCGAATGATCTCTCCACTAACAGTGGGACGATGTCCCAGCACACCGTCTATGAATGTTCATCGAACCATGGAAAGTAATTTATTTGGGCATCGCTTTGTCCATTCGGCATTTAACGGATTTGTACTGTGCCTGCATTTTTTTTTTCTCTCTCTAACCTGTATTGTTGACTAACCTGGGAAGGTCTGTGAATTTCCACCTTTGACATTGAATCCGCCTCAATACCCAGTTGGCCGTGTTTGGCCCAAAGGTGATCGGCGGGCCAATGGCCATTGACCGCTGGCCCTGAGAAAGCCCCTAGGAGGCACGATGAAGCCCCGGAAGTGACAGTGGGAATGCAACTGGCCCTGGCACGCACTAGCACTCCCTCGTTTGGTCCGATAGTGGAAACGCGGCTAATGGATGTCTATGGGGCCAGCGTTCTGGAGGGTTTAAAAGCAGAAATGTTTTTGTTTATTTTTGTTGAGCACTTGAATTATTCAGTAAAAAAGCATGTGTTTTTTTTTTTTTTTTTAAGCTGGGATATCTTTTCTAGGTGAATGAACTTAGATCTAGAAAAGTACCAACATTACCAAAGTAATTCTTTTGGGTGGAATTTGCTCCATGTAAAACGTGTTTTTCGAAAGTTACAGTTTACCAGCTTTAAATGGTCATGACATGAGTTGAAAGAATGGATATAACTTTGTTCAGGTTGCTAAGTGATCACACATTCTATGTTTGTTGGCCATACTTTTAAAACAGTGCGATAATTGTCTATTTTTACATTTTATCCCAGTGCTGTACAGTCACCCCATAGACTGACTTTTGTACTTGTATTACTATAGACAAATTTTGTAATTTTTGCAAACTGAGTAACAAATTGAAGTAGTTTACTGTAGTAACCAACAGGTGGTTTCAATAGAGTTAAAGTTATAATCAACCCGGAACATTCCTTATATGCAGTCGAATGACTAAACAGGTCCATTCAGTTTCTTTGTGTGGGGACAATAAATCTTTGAAACATCAAATTGATTTCATTTTACTTTTTCTCCTCCTCATACTTCTGTTCTTTGTCTACTTCTCTTTTTTACACCAAAGGACAGTACCACCTTCAGATTCTGAATGTAAACTTGGAAGATGATGCCCCCTACGAGTGCCAAGTGGGCTGTTCTACGAGCAGCCATGCCAATGTGTCCTGTACAGCCTGGCTCAATGTGCAGAGTAAGCAAAACCATCTTATACCACTGAGCAAAGGAGGTGGTGGAAGGTGGGAGGGGGTGGTGCAAATGGGAAAAAGAAGCACGCAGGACAACTTTAGCCATGACAGATCGCTTAACCAAGCCCGCAAATGGCTGCACACACACTGAAAAGGTGACACGCAGTGGCAAACTTAAGCCTGTCACTACTGCCACATTCAGGGTACTAATGAGCCATGGAGTCTCTCTGCAGTATGAAGAGAATTCCTTGTGCTGCACTTCAGATAAAATCTGCAAAGTTATATAAAAACCGTGAATGAAGTGTGTGTGAAAAACGTGTATGTGTAATTAGCGTAACCAAACAGAATTGCAAGAATAATTGCTGTTTTCAAACATATTTCACAAAACTCCCCCATCTTCCATTGGTTGTTCAAACAGGTCGAGCCAATCCCAGCCAGATGCTCAAACTGAGGAATGTTTTGATGCTGTATTACACTTTTAGGTGAAATCAACCTACAATCGGCTTACTCAATCGGCTTACAAAAAATTATTTTAATAGAAAAGTTACACACATCATCTTTGAGTTGAATGCTGCTGTGGTTTTACAGAGATATATACAAAGGTCTAGTTTGAAAAGAGCAAAAAAGTTTCTTCCCATGAGTTTGAGTTCATGATCAATGCAATGTTTCACTTCTGTGTCGTATCGGTTTGTGACTTGGCCGGGATTCTTTTTATGTTGTATGAACCTTTGAGGCTGAATCACCCTTGAGAACACCCCAAGGACATTCCTAAGACATCAAAGTAAGAGAGTTTGACTTTGTGTAAATGTCGATGGTAGTTAAAGGTATATTTTGAACAAGTGTTCTTTCCAATCAGAATTCAGTTCAATTCTAGCATGATAATTCCTTATACAATCAAGCTATGATTATAGAGCGCAACAGTGCCTGCCTACTTTTTCATCCGTCTTGGTTCCGGAAGTGTTTTTCAAAATCTTTTTTTCCATAGGGATTTCATAAAATTCTTCATAAAATAATTTTAAGCCATGAACCAAACCAAACAGCTCTTAGGTGAATAACTACAAACTTTGATTTGAAGCAAAAAAGTATTTGAAAAAAAGACAAAGGTACAAGACTGTGTAGTTAACGTCTTTCACGAGGGCATGAACTGCATGAAGCATTTCGAATTACATATTTGAATTAAAAACATAGAAAAAAAACTTTTAATTAAAAGTTGTTGATTTATAAGTTCAGAAACAATAGAAACCAATCAGCCACAACATTAAAACCAAATGCCTAATATTGTGTAGCTACCCCTCATGCCGCCAAAACAGCGCAAACCTGCATCTCAGAATAGCATTCTGAGAGTGGTTATCTGAGTTACCATAGACTTTGTCAGTTTGAACCAGTCTGGCCATTCTCTGTTTCCTCTCTCATCAACAAGGCATTTCCGTCTAGCACCAACAATCATGCCATGGTTGAAATCACTGAGATCACATTTTTTCCCCATGGTTGATGTGAACATTAACTGAAGCTCCTGACCCATATCTTCATGATGTTATACACTGCACTGCTGCTACACGATTGGCAGATTGGATAATCGCATGGATGATTGTTGATGCCAGACGGGCTGGTTTGAGCACAACAGTCTCTAGAATTTACTCTGAATGGTGCCAAAAACAATAAACATCCAGTGCGCAGCAGTTCTATGTACAGAAACATCTTGTTGATGAGAGAGGTCAACAGAGAATGGCCAGACTGGTTTGAACTGACAAAGTCTATGGTAACTCAGATAACAGCTCTGTACAATTGTGGTGAGAAGAATAGCATCTCAGAATGCTAATCTGATATGCGGGTTGGTGCTGTTTTGGTGGCACGAGGGAGACCTACACAATATTAGGCAGGTGGTTTTAATGTTGTGGCTGATCGGTGTATAGAACTCCTAATGTACATTTTATACATAAGTAAAGTTTAAGCTTAATACATAGCATTTGTTTAGAACAAACCTTAATCAGAATGTTTTAGGAATATCAGTTCTGCCTTGCATACTTTAAAACTATTTCACAAAAAGTAAGGGGGTACAAAGTTAGACATTTCAAAAATGAATGGTTGCCACATCCCTGATTTTAGCAGTATTTCCTGTCCATGGTTGCTGTGATGGGGAGGAGGGCGTGGCTGGGCCATAATCAGTTGATCAGTGGGAGAGCGAGATAAGGGGCAGCCAGAGACGCCGGTTCGAGATAGAGAGAAGCACCTGGCTGCGTTGCATGTGTGTCTGTTTATGTTTGTTTTAATTTGAGTTTCTCATTAAAACTTTGTTTACTGTTCAGCCGGTTCCCGCCTCCTCCTTGCCCATCCTTATACTGTTACAGTTGCTATTTCATCAATCACTTTTTAGTTAGTGTTTGTTTATTTATTTATTGTTTATTTGCTTGTTTAACGTACCTCTCAAGATTAATCTGCAGCACTCTCAAGAGAGATGAATGCTACAGAGCATGTTCACTGGCCCACGTCACATCACCGAATGGTCTATCATTCCTTCACTCTCCCAGTCACGCTCTCTAATACTTCCTTAATCCTTCCTGTTTCACACTCTCTTTCTCTTTTCCAGCCTTTCTCTCCCAATTTATCTCTCTCTCTTGCTCAATCTCTCTTTCAGTCTCTGTCTCTTGCTTTTCCTCCATCTATTCTACCTCCCATGGTGGGAGCCGGCCCATATGTCTAAGGCAGGGGGTCTTGAAAGCCCCTTTTCTTCACCAGTCATCAAGTATTCACTTCCTCTTCTGTCCCAGAGTTGTGTGTGTGTGTGTGTGTAATAGAGGATGGTTGCTGTGGCGACTGCTTTTCTTTTGCTTGGGTAGGCAGCAGGTTTTATTGACAGCAATGAAAAAGAAAAAGGACAAGACAGTGAAGATATTTTTGGGTGTAATAGAATCTCTATTTCACACACATACACAAACATAGATGCCGCTGCATCAACAGCAGGTCTCAGTCACACAATTATAACTATTAACAGATGTATTTGTATTGTGTGTGTTTTTATGTTTATGCGTACGATGCATGTAAATAGCTTTTGCTGGGTGTTGGCATATGTATATAAGATATTAAAGGAATAATTTACCCTCCAATCATTTACTCACTCTTTCCTAACCCATATTTCCTAATCTTTGTTCCATAGAACACAAAAGGAGTTATTTATAGCAGAATGTCCAAGCTGCTCTGCTTCATACAAAGAAAGTGAATGGTGACCATGACTGTTAGGCAAGATTTTCAGTGAATTTGAGTTATTAGGTGCTTTTAGGTGCTTTTTTGTCCCTTTTAGAGCTTGACAGCCCCAGGCCTCTTCAACTTTCATTGTATGGAAAAGAGCAGCATAAGCATTTTTCAAAATATCACCTTTTATGGTAACACTTTACAATGAGGTTGTGTTCGTTAACAATAGTAAATGCATCAAGTAATCATGAACAATATAATTTTTAAAGTATTGAGTAATCTTGGTTAATGTTAATTTAGGAAAATACAATTGTTCATTGGTAGTTCATAAAGCATTGACTAATATTAATTTATGCAAATGTGAATTTTAAAAAGGTTAAGATTAATAAGTGTACTAAAAGTATTGTTCATCATTAGTGCATGTTGACTAAGGTAATTAACTAATGTTAATGAATACCTTATTGTATAGTGTTTCCCCTTTTTTGGTCCACCAAAGAAAGAAAGGGTTTTCAACATCATTAGAGTGAGTAAATACTGACAGAATTTTGATTATGAAATAGACATTTGCAAATTTGAGTACTGAAGGCAGCAGTATTTCCCATCCATTACCTCACCATCGCACCCGTTCGGCATTGGATTTTTTGCTGTGTCTGCTTCTAATCTACCTCAGTAAATCCAATCCAAATGGCATAATGTCTTTATAGAGGGGAGTGGTGAGGCAGAGGAAAAAGGAAAGAAAGACAGGGCGAGAGACTAAAAGATGAGGCAGGGTCTTAATTTGATTCCCTATGTCCATGTGATATGTTTTATAATGGCCTAATTCAAGATGAATCACCCTTGCCTTGCTAGAATCTAAGAGCGTGGCCACAGCATCAATAGCCATCTCCACAGGCACTACTGAGAAGCATTTTGACTCCTCAGTGTGTGTGTTTGTGTGTTTTTCTTCTTTGTCGCACATAGACAGCTGTAGCTTTAAGTGGCACCTTATAATCTTGAATGATCAGGCAGTCATATCTTCTTGACTAGCCATTCTAGCAAAACCATTGTAAGCATTTCGCAAATAGCATTTGATCAGGTTCAAATACTCCCTGTTGCCTCCACTTTTTATCTCTATCAAATAGTTGTATAGTAATAACCCATTTATAAATGTGAGACATTAATGATTTGTATAATGATATTTAACATATTTGCCTAACATAGTTACTTAAGTTTTAAGCACATAGAAACACATCTTTGAGCCATGGATTTGTAATTTTTTAGTCAATCCTGGACACTTGGTGGCTACTTGCTCATGAGTCATGAAATACCACATTTAAACTTTGACGAGCACATTTTTCTTCCCTGAGCTCACATATTTCATATTCACCTTATTCACCGCTGCCCCTTTTCAGTGCTCCACTCTTCCGGATTTTGTCATCTGACTTCCTGTTTGTATTGAAGCTACTGAGAAGAGTTGATCAAAATGGATTACATGTGGGAGCACAGAAAATATAATTTTCATTTCATGCACCACCCCCATTGTTTAATTGAATATCTCGGCCTCTCAGTGGACTTGAAGCTCAATCTAGGAAAGCTCAATCTGTCATAAGAAAGCTGAGATCCTCCCCTTTGCAATGATGTATACTATTTTATCATCAATAGTTGAAAACATACACTCACTGAGCACTTTATTAGGAAAGCTGTGGTCTTCATAAAGTGCCAGACGTGGTCTTCTGCCATCTGCCTCAGGGTTCAACGTGTTGTGCATTCTGATATGCTATTCTGCTCACAACAATTGTACAGAGTGTTTATCAGAGTTACCGTAGCCTTGCTGTCAGCTCGAACCAGTCTGGCCATTCTCTGTTGACCTCTCTCATCAACAAGGTGTTTTCTTCCGCAGAACCGCAGCTCACTGGATGTTTTTTGTTTTTGGCACCATTCTGAGTAAACTCTAGAGACTGTTGTGTGTGAAAATCCCAGGACATCAGCAGTTATAGAAATACTCAAACCAACCTGTCAGGCAACAACAATCATGCCAGGGTCGAAATCACTGAGATCACATTTTTCCCCATCCTGATAGTTGATGTTAACATTAACTGAAGCTCCTGACTTGTATCTACATAATTTTATGCATTGCACTGCTGACACATGTAGCGAATTTGGTAGTATAAATGTACACGGGATGGGTTAAAGTGCCCGCGTACCTCCATCATTATATGTAGGGAAACAGTATGTGTGAGCTAGGAATTAAATTAAACTGTCCTTATTCTACATTATTATGTAATGAAATTTATAATGGAATTAGTCGCGTTCGACAACCATTATAAATTAGATAAATGACAAATAACTAGATTATTTGTCTGAATAAAATTCTCCACCATTAAAATCGTAATACAACGTCTCGTTGTATCCGCTCACAATTTCTATTGTAAGGAATTAGCTTTAATAAGGGAATTATGATTAATTCTCATATTGGAGTAAAATTATTCTCATGGCTTATTGAAAATAATATTACACATATTTAGGTACAGCTTTGAAGCAAAATCTTTTAAAAACAGGGATGAGATTATCAAAATATACCACAGTCAAATTATCTTTAAAAGGGGAATATGAATAATTAATCATAACTCGTTATAATCAATTATAAATATTTGGATCAGTTAATAGAATTAACTTAATGTAGCTGAATTAACATTACAATAAATTAATCTGTTCGTCCAGCGAGCACTCAGTATTGATCATCTATCAACTCTCAGAAAGGATATTTTTCGTGGCCACAGAAAAATAACTCTTTCTTAGCATGTAGCTGTGATCAAATCGTAAAATTGACATTGATTTACAAGCAGACCAGAATCAACTTGCAAGAATGTACACAAAGGCTTTATTTAACTAAATCATGAACACATAACTAATCTAAACAAACACACACACACAAATCACGCATACATGGGAAATTAAAAAGTGAAAGTGAATGAAACTGGAACACATTAGGGGAATGAAGCTATGAAAAGAGTCATTTAACCATCTGAAAGAACCATCAGTTTTTTACTTCAAAGCACCTTTGTTAACATAGGGGTTCACAGCTTAATACTAAACCTCTGTTTAGTTAGTTAATTGTACGATACTTGCAATGTCTTTGCTGTTGAGTGAGAGCCCGGATGCAGTCTCAGGAGAAAGTCTTGATGGTTCCTTGAGTCCATGGTGTTGAAGTTGCAATCAATTTCTTCCGTGCTGAATGAAGAAATGAGGATGAACTTGCGGTGTTAGTTTGACTCCGTTATGGTCGAGGAGGTTACACATGGCTTGATGTTAAGGCCTGCTGGCCCACGACCTCGCGGTCGGACCGGGTGTTTCCGGTCCCACACGAGCAGCAACCATGAGCAGAAGGGAGAAAGAGAAGAGGGAAGAGAGAGAAGAGGAGGGAGGTCACTCCGACAGTGCCCTTTAATTCCTGAGGGAGGTCACTCCTCTCGAGTTTGGCTTGACCAATGAGGCTTTTCCCGCTGCAATTTTCCAGTGGGAAAAGTTCCTTTGTTTGGAAGCTGACTCATTTGCATCATTGGAGTAAGCTAGCAGTTTGTGCCCCTTTATGCTCTGATTAATATAACAAGCATACAATGCATGCTAGAAGGGGGTGCTATACTCCAATATTTAGGGCATCTCACAAGGATTAAATTGATAGGAAGCATGATACCAATAATTTTACATTATCTAGTGGTTCTGTCATAAAGCATGCACAAAACGGTATACAGTACAAAAGACACTATACGTGACAGTAATAATCATACACACAATGTCCTGAGGATATGCATGTTCATTTATAGAACAGTTTGTCTATAAATGAATGAAGAAAACTCTTTTTTATGGGCTTTATGTGTCTTTCCTATGGGGGAATGTAGTGAGTTACTTCTTCCCACATTCCTTTGCTTTGCATGTGGCTACCTTCCCCCACCTGGAATGTCTCTGAGGTCCACTAGTTGCTGGACTAGTGTCAGAAAAGGGGGAGTAAAAGCTCATGATTAGTGGGAGAGGCGACATCTCGGAGTCTGCTTGGGCCTACTTGAACCTTTGCTTGTTATGATCTTGAGACGTCTGTTGGATTATTTATTAAATAATGAATAATTGTGTGTCTGATTGGTCCAGATGCTACACACATGATCGGCTGATTAGATAATCGCATGAATAAGTAGATGTACAGGTGTTCCTAATAAAGTGCTCAGTGAGAGTATATTTCCGATTATTTGTTTAGCATGCTTTTCCTGCTGGACTGCATATTTTGCTCTGGAGATCTAAGATATAACATTGGATTATTTACACAAGCAAGCTCACTGACAAGTAAAAAATTGCTTATTTACTGCCTAAGGTAAAAACAGATGTAAAGTTTTTAACTATTTGGGGCTTACAGCAGCAGTGATCAGTGCATAAAATAGATGTTTGTATTTTATGTCTAACAGAAATCACATTTCACTTTGTGATTCTTTTAAAAAATCTTTCAAACTGTGGAACTAGGGCAACAATATACTGTATAGTCACATTCGTGAGAATGAGAGCTTGCGACGCAAATGTTTTCAGGCAAGTTTCTTTGGCGTGTAAGATGAATTTGAAAAGTTGGGCCAAGACATATTCTTTAAAAAAAAAATAAATAAATAAATAAATAAAAACATCCATAAACCATGATTTGCTACTGGCTAGTTATTCGCAGGTGGTATTAGGGGAGGGACATTCTCATTCTAGAGAACGTTTGATTGGATGAAAATCTGTGTAGTGCAAGATGAGTCATCAATATTTTTGATCCATTTTCCCAGATAAGAAAAACTGTACATTTTAAATATGCATTTTTGCTAGTTAAAGTGAATTTGAGGACACAAGCATATTGGGGTGAGGAGTACACTAGCATATACATGTAGATGGCTTCAAAGCTAGCACATGTCAACTAAAAGCCACTAAAAAGTCTTTAAGTAGATGGAATTACTTTATTTTTATTTATTTTTTTATTTATTTTTTTATCACAAATACATAATTTTTATCAACATTTTGTCAAACTTGGACATTTTTGTAAAAAAAATAAAATAATAAATAAATAAGAAATAATAATAATAATAATAATAATAATAATATATATATATATATATATATATATATATATATATATATATATATATATATATATATATATATAAATTAAATTATAAAATTGTATTTAATTATCTTGTAATTGATTTGACCAGAAGGCAAGTTATCAACTAATAGGCATTAAACAGCTCTTGGTTTGAAAACTGTAATATCAGTCAATTGTTCATCACTTGTTCAAACATATGTTCATCAGTTTCTCTTTATTAGATACATACAGCAATTATGACGGCACTGAGAAAAGTAATGAGTGCCATATATTCTGGTGACCAATTAGAAAATTCTGAACTAAGATTGTTTTTTTTTATTATTTTACTTATATAAGTGGTTTGATTAAGTTCTGAAATAAAAAGATTTATCAAACCCACAAATAATAAAGAAGCAAAAATGGAAGTATGCAATTAAATTGTATAACTTTAGAATTGTTTTGTAATATAGCAATTGTTTAAGAGCAACACATTTGAGAAAAAGAATCATGTTCCAGTAAGCAGGCTTTATTCGTGACAATGGTCTTGTTATGGCATGCGAAGTGCATTTGGTCCATCAATATCATGTCACTCATGGCTCTCTCACCCGGCTGAGTGCTCATTTCTGGTGTCTGTGTACACTTCTGAGTCGCCATTATCTTAGTTTTGTCCAGGCATCTCTTTGCCGCCCACGTTCAGTATCCGAGTCATGATTTGTGCCACATATGTATGACTGTCACCCACATAAAGTTAACTGCAGGTGCTATCACTCTTGGTGGTGTTTTCAGTTCTGTATAGCCTCAGAATAAATATACATGCAAAACTTTATCCACATGCCTTTCTCCAAAAGATTTGAAGCTAATTTAAATATTCAATTAGAAATAATATTTATAATGTTTAAATATTTTAAATAATTTTAATCTAAAACTACTTAAAATCTTTATATAACAGTATGTTTTTCTTTCAACATTTAAAAAGTTTGAAATGTTGAAATTGGTCTAGCTGGTTGGGATGCTCAAATAAATAAAACAATGTTTTGATAGAGCCACAGAGCCACAGTTTTTACACCTTGCGTGTGTATATATATATATATATATATATATATATATATATATATATATATATATATATATATATATATATATATATATATACAGTGCTGTGAAGAAGTATTTGCCCCATCCTGATTTCTTCTGTTTTTGTGTATATCATATACTAAATTGTTTCAAAAATTCAAACAAAATCTAACATAAAAAAAGACAATCTGAGTAAACAAAAAATACAGTTTTTAAATACTATTTTTCTGTGCAGATTCTTGCTTTATATTTCAGAGGGTGAGAGCGCTAGTACGTATTTGAACTTTTGTCTTATAGGGAAGTGGAATCCCAGTTATGAGAGGTACAGTAACAGATTCGGATACCGTTTTGTTTAACCCTTGTCAGTCTGATTTACGTAAGTCATGTCATGTTCTGTTTTATGTTGAAAGTGTTTATTGTCATACTCGGTGGACTAAAAATACAGGAATATAAGAGAGCAGGAAAGAAGAGGGAGGGAAAGATTGCTGTTATCTCGGTAGCCTCAAATGCACCTGCTCCACTCTTCAGACAGGAACGAGATGGGAAGAGATGAGAGGAGAAGTGCGGAGCGAAGGAAGAGGTGGAAAGATCAGTGATATGAAGACGAGAAGATGAGAGGAAATGAGAGAGGGAATGAAAGAGAGAGAGAAGAGAGGAGGAATGGGACTGCTTCAATGGCTTTTAGCTTCAAAGCTCACACCTGAGCCCACTGTAACCGTGTGTATGTGTGTGTTTGTGAATGTAACTGTGTGTATGTGTGTGTTTCTGGTCAGAGCTTGTTAACAGCGTATTTGCTCATGTGGTCTAACAATGCTCTGATGTGTATGTTTGCGTGCACACTCTCTCCTGGCGTCTGTATCCATGTGTGTTACAGCGAGAGACATTGTGCAGATCTACACGTGACCACATGAAAAGATGGTTGTTAGGTTGAGGTGAATGACGTTCAACCTGCCTCATGTTACCAGCTCATCTAGGAGATCTCTGGGTGAATCTCACGAAACCTGTCAAGAGCATGTCCAAGTCATATTTCATCTCAAAATCAAAAATAATAAATATAAAATTAGAATTTTCTTAAAGAAAATAAAGCATTGTGACATTATTTATATGACAATAAATGACAGAAAGGCTACGGTAATGCAGATAACCCCTCTGTACAATTGTAGTGAGCAGAATAGTATCTCAGAATTCACAACACGTCGGACCTTGAGGAGGATGGACTACAACAACAGAAGACCACATTGAGTTCCACTTCTATCAGCCAAGAACAGAAAGCTAAGGCTGCTGTGGGCACAGGCTCAAACTGGACAGTTAAAGACTGGAAAAACGTAGCCTGGTCTGATGAATCTCGATTTCTGCTGAGGTACACAGATGGTAGGCCCGCTCCAGCCTCCACTTTCTGTTCTCGGTTGACAGAAGTGGAACCCGACATGGTCTTCTGCTGTTGTAGAAGTACTGCTAACCCAGAAGAACATTAAGGCTCATCTGAATTTTGCCAAAACACACCTTGATGACCCTCAAACATTTTGAGACAATTTTCTGTGGACTGATGAGTCAAAAGTGGAACTGTTTGGAAGACAGGGGTCCTGTTACATCTGGCCTAAATCAAACACAGAATTCCACAACCTATGGTGAATCATTGTGCTGGTAGTGTGATGGTGTGGGGATGCTTTGCTGCTTCAGGACCAAGGTGATTTGCAATAACTGAGGGAAACATGAATTCTGCTCTCTACCAGAAACTTCTAAAGGAGAACATCCGGTCATCAGTCCGTGAGTTGAAGCTCAAGCACAAACTGGATTATGCAGCAAGACAATGATCCAAAGCATAGGAGTAAGTCCACCTCTGAATGGCTCAAAAGAAGCAAAATTAAAGTTTTGGAGTGGCCTAGTCAAAGTCCTGAATTGAACCCAATTGAGATGATGTGGCAGGACCTTAAACGGGCAGTTCATGCTCAAACCCGCCAATGTGTCTGAACTAAAGCAGTTCTGCAAAAAAGAGTGGGCCAAAATTCTACCATAGTGTTGTGAAAGACCAGAGGTGGGTAGTAACGCGTTACATTTACTTGAGTAACTTTTTGGGAAAAAAAATACTTTTAGAGTAGGTTTAAAAGTGGGTACTTCGTACTCTCACTCAAGTATAGGCGGCATTCCTGTCATTACATTTCTGGGTTTAATTTTAATTAATGCGTAATTTATTGAGAGATTACTGAACAGGACTTTTACGAGCGTAAATTCACACAGAGGCGCGCTCTGCTGTCACAGACTTTCACTCAAGTCATCAGTACTACAGCATCATGCTCTTCAAACAAAGTGAAACACTTTCTTCGCTCCGCACAGTGAAAAAAAAAGAATAGTTTCGTCATGCAGTGCCATCATTTAACACCAAGACAAGCGGATATTTCAAGATTAAAATCACAGCTTCATCTTTAGACAGCACTCTGAGGTAAATTTTGGCTCTAATCCTAACGCAGGCTTTTCTGTCTAATGTGATGGTAATTTTCAGGGCGATTCTGTAAATATGGGCTCTTATGACATCAGTTTTTAAGTGTACATTTTTAAATCAGTGCAGCAATATATCAGTGCGCATTGTCCAGTGTCCCGCATGATATGAGCAGTATTTACGCATTTAACCCACGCCCTCGCGGGGTTACTGGAAACTATCGCAGCTACTTCAGGCGGATTAACTATAAATCAATGTAAACATCCAAGTTAAGTGTAAATAAATGCCGTGGCTCTGCTGTTCGAGTGATTGACAACTGGAGCGCGAACAGACAGCATTTCTGCGTGTGCACAGCGAGGTGCGCGGTGCGCGCGCGTGTGAGATGTGTCCGAAATCGTTCACTCATTCACTATTTCCTATATAGTGAATGGCAGTTAGTGCACTATATCTCAGCAGTGAGTGAACGAAATGAGTTATTCGGACGCTGACGTATACACAAAGCGTCGGATCTCTGGGACTGTCACAGAAACAACATCACGTATGAACTTTTAAAATACTTGGGCCTTACTTGTTATTCTTATTAAATACTATATAAATACCATAAATCTTCATTCTGTTTGTCATTTTTAATACATACTGTGTGTTAATATAAAGAGTAAACACATTTGATCAAATAAAGTGTGTTTTGCCTCTCTATATGTTATTATGTTATTTAAATCAAGTAATGATTTGTCAAAAAGTAATTTAATACATTCAGCATGAAATAAAACATTGCAGTAGTGAAGGAAACCGTAAACTCCCAGCTCGTACGTCTTCCCCCTGGTGGATTGTGGGCAATTAACCATTGTCGAGGGTACATCAAATGTACACTCGAAATTATAGTGCATTCTGGGTAATAATGAGTGAACAAAAGTAAGGAACGAGTGTCTCACTCAGAATTCAGACAATCCTACAAAATGGCAGACATTCGAAATAGTGCAATATATAGTGGATTGGGGGCAGTTTCAGACACAGCGAGTGTTCCACGACCAGTGTTGGTGCCCTACACACTAGGCTGTGTACTCTGCGTTTAGACAGCATTAAAAAGAAGGCATTAATAAAGCATGATCTTGCTTTGGTTTATATTTCAGCATTATATATAATGTCCTTGTGGGACATTTTCACGTTTTCACCATAATAATAACTAGAAATGTTTCTAAACCTCTCTTATTGACAAATTCACCCAGATCTGACAAGAGCCCTTAAAGGGATAGTTCACCCAAAAATTAAACTTCTCATTATTTACTGACCCTCATGCCACATCAGATGTGTATGACTTTCATCTGCTGAACTCAAATTAAGATTTTTAGAAGAATTTCTCAACTCTTTTGGTCCATACAATGTAAGTGAATGGGTGACAACATTTTAAAGCTAAACAAAATCACATAAATCAGCATAAAAGTAATCCATAAGACTCCAGTGGTTAAATCAGTATCTTCAGAAGCGATATGATAGGTGTGGATGAGAAACAGAAACAGATCACCTTCACATTCTTCTTCTTGTGTTTTTGGTGATTCACATTCTCTGCATATTGCCCCTGCTGTCTAGCAAAAAATGACGAATATTGATCTGTTTCTCACCCACACCTATCGTATCACTTCAGAAGATATGGATGTAACTACTGGAGTCTTATGGATTACATTTATGCTGCCTTTATGTGCTTTTTGGAGCATCAACATTTTGGCCTACAGAGCTAAAATATTCTTCTAAAAATCTTGATTTGTGTTCTGCAGAAGAAAGGAACATCTGGGATGGCATGAGGGTGAGTAAATGATGAGAGAATTTTCATTTTTGGGTAAACTACCCCTTTAAAGTGATAGCTCAGCCATAATTTAATATTCTGTCATAATTTCCCTACCCTCATGTTGTTCCAAACCAGTGTGACGCTTTGCATTATGTGGAACACAAAATATGTTAGACAGAATGTTAGGGACTGACAGTCTCAGTCACCATTCACTTTCAAAATATGGAGAAAAAAAAACATTCACTGAAAGTAAATAGTGACTCAGGCAAACATTCTGTCTAAAATCTTATTGTGTTGCATGGAAGAAAGAAAGTCATACGGGTTTGGAACAACACGATGGTGAATGATGACAGAATTTCCATTAATAATAATACTAATTCTGTAATACATGTTAAATCTGTATTATGTAATAAAATATAGGGGAGTTAACATCTATTATGTCATTTGTGAAAGTAACGAGTTACTCACTACTTGAGTACTCTTTTAAATGGATACTTTCTTACTCTTACTCAAGTAATTATTTATGTTAGTACTTTTGCTTCTACTTACATTTCACATTTACATTCATTCATTTGGCAGACGCTTTTATCCAAAGCGACTTACAAAAGAGGAAAACATAAGCGAATCATCTTAAGGAGACAGTGGTATGAAAGTGCTGTATTACAAAGTTTCACTAGCATCAGAATAGTATTCAAAACAGAATAAAGTGCAACAGGAATTATTTTTTATTTTTATTTTTTTATTTTTTTAATGACTGGTTAAGTGCTCATGGAAAAGATGTGTTTTTAGTCATTTTTTGAAGACAGAGAGTGAGTCAGCTTCACGGATGGAGTTGGGAAGATCGTTCCACCAATGTGGTATGATGAAGCTGAAAGTCCGGGAAAGTGTTTTGTTGCTTCTTTGTGTTGGTACAACAAGGCGACATTCCTTAGCCGACCGCAGGCTTCTGGTGGGCGCGTAGCTCTGCATAAATGATTTTAGGTATGCTGGAGCAGACCCAGTGACTGTTCTGTATGCCAGCATCAGAGCCTTGAATTTGATACGTGTATCAACCGGCAGCCAGTGGAGAGAGACAAGGAGTGGTGTAACGTGCTCTCTTTGGTTCATTAAAGACCAGACATGCTGCTGCATTCTGGATCATTTGCAGGGGTCTTATTGCACATACAGGGAGGCCTGCAATGAGAGCTTTACAGTAGTCCAGTCTAGTTATGACAAGTGACTGGACAAGCAGTTGTGTGACATGTTCAGAGAGGAAGGGTGTTATCTTCCTGATATTCTAGAGTGTAAATCTACATGATCTTGCAGTCTTTGAGATGTGGTCTGTGAAATTTAGTCTGTTGTCAATGGTTACCCCTAGATTTCTGACTGATTTGGAAGGCGTTACTGTAGTTGCACCCAGCTGCACGGTGATGTTGTGTTCAACAGCAGGGTTGGCTGGAAAGACAAGGAGTTCAGTCTTGGCTGGGTTGAGTTGGAGGTGGTGCTCATTCATCCAGGCCGAGATGTCCGCCTGGCAGGCAGAAATTCGAGCAGTCACTGTGGTGTCGTTGGGCTGGAAAGACAAGTAGATTTGCATGTCATCAGCGTAGCAGTGGTAAGAGAAACCATGTGCCTGAATGATGGGTCCCAGTGATGTTATGTATATAGAGAAGAGAAGTGGCCCAAGCACTGATCCCTGAGGTACCCCAGTAAGTAGCTGATGAGGCTTGGATACCTCACCTCTCCAGGCTACCTTGAAGGACCTACTTGAGAGATATGAGTTAAACCAGTCAAGCACAGTTCCTGTGATGCCCAGCGAGGAGATGGTAGAGAGTAAGATCTGATGGTTGACTGTAATTACTTGAGTATTTTTTTTTTTTTTTTTTTAAGTAATTGTACTTTTACTTTGTAAAATTTTTGGCTACTCTACCCACCTCTGTGAAAGACTGATCTCCAGTTATTGGAAGTGTTTGGTTGCAGTTGTTGGTGCTTAAGGTGGCACAACCAGGAATTAAGATTAAGGGGGCAGTTAGTCTTTCACTTGGGTGGTATAGGTGTTGGATAACTTTTTTGCTTCAAAAAAAACTACATATATTTAAAAACTGTTTATTGTGTTTACTCTGGTTGCCTTTGTTTTATGTTATATCTCGTTGAAGATCTAAAACAATTTAGTATGAAAATAGAAGAAATCAGGAAGGGGGCATATATATATATATATATATATATATATATATATATATATATATATATATATATATATATATATATATACAGTTGTGCTCAAAAGTTTGCATACCCTTGGAGAATTGGTAATATACACTACTGGTCAAAAGTTTTGAAACACTTGACTGAAATGTTTCTCATGATCTTATAAATCTTTTGATCTGAAGGCGTATGCTTAAATGTTTGAAATTAGTTTTGTATACAAAAATATAATTGTGCCACCATATTAATTTATTTCATTATAAAAATAAAATTTAATAAAAAAAATTAAAGTTTTTTAAATTGATGACTTGGACCAAATAATAAAGAAAAGCAGCCAATAAGTGCCCAACATACATGGGAACACCTTCAATACTGTTTAAAAAGCATCCCAGGGTGATAACTCGAGAATTTGGTTGAGAAAATGTCAAGAGAACATGTCTGCAAATTCTAGACAAAGGGTTACTACTTTGAAGATGCTAAAATCTAACACAGTTTTGATTTATTTTGGATTTTGTTTAGTCACAACATAATTCCCATTGTTCCATTTATGTTATTCCATAGATTTGATGATTTTACTATTATTCTAAATGTGGGAAAAAAATTATAATAAAGAATGAGTAAGTGTTTAAAAACTTTTGATCGGTAATGTGTGTGTATGTATATATATATATATATATATATATATATATATATATATATATATATATATATATATATATATATACAGTTGTGCTCAAAAGTTTGCATACACTTGGTAATATATGTACCATTTTTAAATAAAACTCGAATGAGCAGGCAAAACACATTTATTTTATTACTTATGAGATTCATATTCAACTGTAGGTTATAACAGAATGGCACAATCATAAAACATAACATGGCAACAAAGAAAAAAAATGAAATGACCCCTGTTCAAAAGTATGCATATCCTTAGTTCTTAATACTGTGTATTGCCCCCTTTAACATCAATGACAGCGTGCAGTCTTTTGTAATAGTTGTCTATGAGGCCCCAAATTCTTGCAGGTGGTATAGCTGCCCATTCGTCTTGGCAAAATGCCTCCAGGTCTTTGGTTGTGAACCTCACATTTGAGATCGCCCCAGAGTGGCTCGATGATATTAAAGTCAGGAAACTGTGATGGCCACTCCAGAACCTTCACCTTTTTCTACTGTAATCACTGGAGGGTCAACTTGGCCTTGTGCTTAGGGTCGTTGTCGTGCTGGAAAGTCCAAGAGCGTCCCATGCACAGCTTTCGTGCAGAAGAATGCAAATTGTCTGCCAGTATTTTCTGATAACATGCTGCATTCATCTTGCCATCAATTTTCACGAGATTCCCCATGCCTTTAGAGCTCACACACCCCCAAAACATCAGTGAGCCACCACCATGCTTCACAGTGGGGATGGTATTCTTTTCACTATAGGCCTTGTTGACCCTCTCCAAACATAGCGCTTATGGTTGTGACCATAAAGCTCTATTTTGGTCTCGTCACTCCAAATTACAGTGTGCCAGAAGCTGTGAGGCATGTCAAGGTGTTGTTGGGCATATTGTAACTGGGCTTTTTTGTGGCATTGGTGCAGTAAAGGCTTCTTTCTGGCAACTCGACCATGCAGCTCATTTTTGTTCAAGTATCGTCGTATTGTGCTCCTTGAAACAACCACACGTCTTTTTCCAGAGCAGCCTGTATTTCTCCTGAGGTTACCTGTGGGTTTTTCTTTGTATCCCGAACAGTTCTTCTTGCAGTTGTGGCTGAAATCTTTCTTGGTCTGCCTGACCTTGGCTTGGTATCAAGAGATCCCCGAATTTTCATGATTGAACAGTACTGACTGGCATTTTCAAGGCTTTGGATATCTTTTTATATCCTTTTCCATCTTTATAAAGTTCCATTACCTTGTTACGCAGGTCTTTTGACAGTTCTTTTCTGCTCCACATGGCTCAGTATCTAGCCTGCTCAGTGCATCCATGTGAGAGCTAACAAACACATTGACTATTTATACACAGACACTAATTGCAATTTAAAAAGCCACAGGTATAGGAAATTAAACTTTAATTGCCATTTAAACCTGTGTGTGTCACCTTGTGTGTCTGTAACAAGGCCAAACATTCAAGGGTATGTAAACTTTTGATCAGGGCCATTTGGGTGATTTCTGTTATCATTATGATTTAAAAAGGAGCCAAATAACTATGTGATAATAAATGGCTTCATATGATCACTATCCTTAAATTAAAGACAGTTTTTTTTGCATGATCAGTCATATTTTCAAAATCAATGCCAAAATTTCACAATTTCTGCCAGGGTATGCAAACTTTTGAGCACAACTGTATATATATATATATATATATATATATATATATATATATATATATATATATATATATATTATAAAGTATATTATCATGGTAGTATATGTTTTACTACCTTAAATCTATGCTGATTTAAATTAAAAATGTATTATTATTTTTTTGTTCTTTAATCCAGTTACAAAATACTGTATTAGAGTAATGAGGATCTAATGGGAATTATCATTAATTAACAGAATAATATAAGAATATGTTCTTCAAATAGGAAAAATACTTTCTCCTCTCCAAGTTTAATGTGCAGAGAAAACTACAAGTCAGCCATGTGTATGTTTACTTCCCAAGCGTGTAAACAACACTGTGGGGTGAATTCACTAAACAGTTGCGGCAATTTTGCGCATAGTATTTCAGGCCATTATTTTTCATTATTCCGCTAGTTGTGCTGAAATGACACACTTTACCTTTAAGTACACAGATAAGACAGCCCACGTCCTTAATAAGTGGTTAAACATAAATTTTATCACTGTTTCATCTCAATAAACAAACTAATCATCATTCATTTACATGTGTAATGTGTGACTGAAGTGGCAGTCCATGTGGGAACAAGCTGTTTTTTTGGTTTATTTAACCAGCAAATTTGTCTATTTGTGTATGTGTGAGAGAGATTGAGAAAGAGTGTCTACAGTAAAATGATTGCCTTTTGAATATCTTTTCATTTGCTTGCCCTTTGCATGTGTGAATGGTTTTTGAGAAAAAACATTTGCACGTTTATATGTTTATCGAGAGTATGTAAGAGAGCAATGTTTTCGGGGGGCATGCTCATCTGCCTACGCTAATGAGCTTCTTATCTTCCTGTGCTTAGCTGTTGATATTTTCGATCACTGAAATAAAACCTTTTCTATTTTCAGACCCTTTGATGCATGAATTATTGAATCACAAAGAGAAAAAAGTCTTAAGGTTACTTTTAACTTCAAAACGAGAATATAAGTATTCCCAATCTTTTCTCCTAATTATGTATTTCGAGAAAATCTATAGAGCTCAACAGCGAATGCCAACTTCTTCAGCCGTCTTGGTTCCAGAAGTATTTTTCCCATTCATTTTTCCATAGGGATTTTGTAAAATTCTTCATAAAAGCATTCTGAGGGATAAACCAAACCAACCAGTTCTGTGGTGAATCACAACATTAAGCTTTGATTTGAAGCAAGAAAGTATTTTAAAAATCAGATCAAAAGACAAAGGTACGAGACCATGTACTGAACGTCTTTCATGAACTACAGTCCCATAAATCATTGCGAATGATGAAATTAAATTAAAATCTATAGAAATCTATAAAACTATTTATTTTACATTTTTGATTATATGTGTAGAAACAATATATTTTATTTTATTGAAGAAAAAAATATATATATTTACTGTATAAATAAAGAAGTAGTTTGAGAGTGTAGGGAGACAGACTCGATTGCGTCATTCGCAGTGTATCATGCAAGTGGGCGGTTGCTGCATTGGTACTCTCTGATTGATGGATCTTTCTCAGGATTTATTGGTAGTGTAGTTCTTCACCAGGAATTCCACTATTAAACACAATTTAAAAAAATGTTTCAACAGAAACATACCAATAACCTCAGAGCTCACAGTAGGTCTGTCTTTACAGGTTTACAAGTTATCACTAAAATTGAATTCATTTATGGGGAAAATGAATGGCAGTTTTGCTTCTAGAACCAATAGAAGATAAATATTATGGTGCATCTCTTTTGTAAGCATTGTTAAATTTTCTGACATAAATTAAAAACACAATGAAAAAAGGACAGACATATACTGTATAGAAGGGTCATATATAGGGTCATATGTAATAACCAACCTAGTCTCATAGAATGAATGTTACTCTAACTACATTTTTGCAATCTGCCGCAGTTTCCTGGTGAAATGAACACTAGAGGCACTACAACAACTGTGCATTTAATTCACTTTCACACAAAAGTACAACGGCTGATTATGACTTTATAAACATGTATTTTTCACATTATAACTCTCACATTGCTATGTTATGATATCAAAACATTTTTACCCTAACACATTATTTGAAAAATGATACATTTTAATGCTTGTGTTACAGACTCACCTACATTAAACAACTTTATCCAATGTGCTTAACTTCCATAGAAGCTCACTTGATATAGTGTTGGACTCAGAAGTCCACGATTCAAGACCAGTCAAGCATGCAAGCTGACATGTGGGGCAAGAGTGTCATAGAAGTGCCACAAGATGATGTGGTTGCTTCAGAAAATGTGCTTTTAATTTCTCTCTCTTTTTTTTTTTTTTTTTTTTTTTTTAACACTATTGGTAAGGTTTAGGTGTTGGTGAAGGATGTCTATTTTGTGTCTACCGCTCATTTAATTTGAGATCACTATTGGTTAATTTTAGGTTAAAGTTTTAGGTTAGGAAGTCACGTTTTACTCTTTAAAACTTCCATCTAATATTCACCTTAAAAACATTGTCTGATTATGACACCATTTCACCCACTTTGGGCGCCCCCCGCTGGACATTTCACTGGAAAACTGCAGCCAAATGTTGAATAAAGCACGTAATTTCGTTTTGCAAAAATTTTGCCACGGTCAAGTGATTTTCATGAGACCAGGCTGGTAATAACCCACGGTGGTATGGCAATAAGAGGGTTAACAGTGACTTGCTAAGGCACTCGTCCCATAGCATTTGTGCTACAGACATGAATGATGTTGTTGAGGACAGGTATGATATTACTTATGTATGTGATCATACAATTTTTGCTTTGTGGACAGAAAAACAGGACCTATTTAGGGACCAGAACATAACAGAAACCTGGGATGGGCCCTTTTGATTTTTGGCAGTAAGCAACAGCCTAGCAATGCCTTGGTAACCACCCAGAACACCTTAGCAACACCCTAAAAACCATTTCTACCTTGGCAAATACTGTTTATGGCCAAAACTTCATTGTGGCAGTGAGATTTGCACGCACAACCAACACTCACGTTTCTTAAAAAAATGTAAAAAATTTGTTCAGTATGTTTATTTAGCCTTTTCCTCGTTGAGGCTGTTGGCTGGTCTCCACAAAATAGGTGATTTCAAGTTTTACTGCCCTTGTGGGGACATTTGGTCCCCAGAATGTAGGCAACACACACCTTCTCCTCTCATCATCTCTTCTCACCAGTCTCAAAGCAGACACTCGAACACAGAGACATACACACTCACACCTGCTTTAAACCGCAGCTCAACTGCAGCAGAAAGAAAAAGAGAGAGAGAGAGGAAGAAAGTGTAGGGCCAAGTTGATGCAGCACAAAAGAAAGATGAACTGAAAGACAAACACACAGATGGAGAGTGAAAATCGCTCTACCTGCTCGCCTGGTTTGTGAGCATACCATCATTTTTTTACGAGCAAATCTATGTGCCTGAACAATGTCTTCTCTAGCACAACAAGTGATGTGCCTGGGTTCATCTGCAGAGAATGAGAGGGAGGGTGACAGCATGAGGGTGAGAAAGAAAGAGAGAGAGGCAGCGAGAGAAAATTGTAAGCAGTTAAAAAGAGAGGGAGCACCAAGGAGAAGAGACAACAAATGCATCTCATTATCTAGCGGGTTCCTCTGCAGTGCTCTCCCTCAGCCATCAGTGTCCACACGGCTCCAATTGCTTCCTTTAAATCAGTGTGAAGCCCAAGTCTCTCCCCATCTGTCTCGATGTGAAGCCCCTTGCTTGCTTGCTCCTCATTGGCGAACTGCACACAGCAATAACGCCCCCTAGTGCCTATAAACTCTAGGGATGCGACTGGCTGCCTGGAAAATATAACAGACTCTTTACCACACATCATTCCTCAGCAGAACTGAGGCGTTTCTTTTGTTTCTTTTATATTTCCCCCCCCCATAAATTAAATGAATACATGTTTATACAGTGCATTCAGAAAGTATTCAGCCCCCTTCATTTTTTTCACATTTTGTTATGTTGCAGCCTTCTGCTAAAATGCTTTAAATTATTTATTTACCAGCCCATCTGGCACCAACAGTTATGCCACTGTCGAAATCAATGAGTCCAAATCACTATGATCACATTTTTCCCCCATTCTGATGGTTGATGTGAACATTAACTGAAGCTCCTGACCCATATCTGCATGATTTTATGCAATGCATTGCTGCTACACAATTGGCTGATTAGATAATTGCATGGATGTTTGTTGGTGCCAGATGGGCTGGTTTGAGTATTTCTGTAACTGCTGATCTCCTGGGATTTTCATGCACAACAGTCTCTAGAATTAACTCTGAATGGTGCCAAAAACAAAAAACATCCAGTGAGTGGCAGTTCAGCAGATGGAAATGCCTTGTTGATGAGAGAGGACAACAGAGAATGGCCAGACTGGTTTGAACTGACAAAGTCTACAGTAACTCAGATAACCACTCTGTACAGTTATGGTGAGAAGAATATAATCTCAGAATGCTATTCTGAGATGCAGGTTGGCGCTGTTTTTGTGGCATGGGTATCAGTTTTTTTTATGTATTTATTTATTTTGAAATTGTGAGAATGATTTGTGATAGTCTTCAAGATTATAAGATTGAGAAGTAACATTGAGTCGAAAATTAAAAATCAATCAATAATGTTTTTCATCATATGCTGTCATTTTTCAGCAAAACGAGAGAAAGCAAATATTATAATACATAATATAATAATACAATATTTTTCCTGGCACATATACATTAAAAATTGCTAAAAATAAAATGAATCTTTTTGTGCATGTAAGCTATATTTTGGGGACAAAATTGTACCCAAAAGTAGGCTAAATCAGACAAACCTCTCTTTAGGAACATTTTTGGACGTCCTCATCTGGGAAACGATCCACACGTAAATGAAATAATGATTTTTAAAATTCTAATAATCCAAAAAGTTTCTGTTAGGGTAGGTAAGGGTTAGGTTAGTTTATAGTAATCATACTAAGCTTTAATTAAAAACAATTGAAGTCTATGTTTAATGGGATAGTTCACCCAAAAATGAAAATTCTCTCATTATTCACTTACCCTGATGCCATCCCAGATGTGTATGACTGTCTTTCTTCAGCAGAACACAAATGAAGATTTTTAGAAGAAGATAGATCTCTGTCAGGTCCTTATAATGTATGTACATGGTGCCAGCACTTTGACGGTCCAAAAGTCATATTTTGGCAGCAATAAAGTAATCCATGACTCAAGTCAATCAATGAATGTCTTCTGAAGCAAATCGATAGGCTTATGTAAGAAACAAGTCGATAATTCAAACGTTTTTAACTTGAAGTCGGTGCTTCCATCCAGGGCTCTGATCCAGTTTGAAATGTCTGAACTCTCACGTGACATTCTTTCTTCTGTTGTAAATAAGCGCTGCTTCCGAATTCTCACGTGAACTCGCCGACGCTCTTACGTCACGCTTTGCGTCAGCTGCTGGAAGGAAGCGCTTTATAAAAGTTGATAACATTTTAATTATCGATTTACTTTTTACACAAACTAATCTATTTGCTTCAGAAGACATTCATTGATCGACTGGATTCGTGTGGATTACTTTCTTGCTGCCTAAATGTGACTTTTGGACCATCAAAGTGCTGGCACCCATGTACATCCATTATAAGGACCTGACAAAGCTCTATCTAGAGGTCGACTGATAGTGGATTTTAGCGATACGATAACTAAGTTGGGCAGTACCTGCCGATAACCGATTAATCAACCGATAGTTTTTAAAATTTATACTGAATTAAAAAATAACACTCAAAGTAAAATAGTGCTGAACTTTATTACAAAAATAAACAGAACTGACTGAACCATGAACATGTATTTTACCTTTTTAAATATAATAAATTTATAAATATTAATATATATTAACTAATATTTGAACTTTAAAGTCAGCTGATTTTTAAATTGATGTTGTTTCCTTAGTCTACAAGAGGGTGCAATAAATACCCAAACAATTCTGCACCGTTATACTATTGCATAGAACATTCATATCCTGGCTGTTAAATAAAGAGCATTTCATTTTCAACTAATGTGCATAAAATAAATAAAAACTTTTAGTCGGTCCATATTCTCAAATGATGTCAAAAGTAAAATGTGGAGGGAAAAAGCTTCAATAGACAGTTCACATGGTGTTACACTTGCATTGATTCCTACTACTCCATACTCAAGCTTCATAATAACAGTGAAATACCATTTATTTTTTATTATTCAGTACAGTTGTTTGTAGAGTAGCAATATTCACAGAGAGCAGTGGTATTCGGAACTCGTTGGTGAAGTGGCTCAGACTATGAGGCCAGGCCAGGGGCTGTTCAAACAGACGGAACACAACAGACTGGAACCTAATGCGAGGATCTCAAGACACACATTTCCAAGTTGAACATCTTTCCTGACAAATCATTTAAACAAATCATTGCTTAATCTGAGAAATGCTTATAAGAGAGCAAGACGCAACAGCCAAAGACCTCCACCAACTGTAAGGGGCTGTTCACACCGAACACTTTTGCAACCATCCATTTGTTTTTCTATGTAAATGCGTGCTAGACGAAAGTCTTTGTTTCCCTTTGTTTTTGTTTATTCAGTGTCTCATGCAGGAGCACTGTTTTTTAGATGATGTGTCTAATTAAAAAGAACTTTAAAAGCATATTGAGACACCTGCTTTCTGTTCAGCTGTATTTGTTGTGCTGTGTCTAGCCTTTTTTAGCGTGATCGCTCTGAAGTCATCGTATTACAGTGAGGATATTTTTTTTTAAAATTGAAATCAGATGTGTTTCTGATTTGTTTATACGTTTCTCTCAGCCGCATGAAGATATTAATTTGCTTTCTCATGTCACTAGCTTTAAATATGCAACTTAGCTGGCTAACGAATGCATAAACGTGACCAGCTGGATATAAACTAATGCAAATATATGGTAATAGATGGTAACAATTGTGACATTTAAACAGTTGGGTAGGACTTGCATGTATTTTTGTCACATTGTTCTAACAGCTTGAGGTTAGCTTTAATGTTAGCGTCCTCTCAGCCTTGTCGGCAAATTAATGACTTTATTATGATATGACAACATGTACAGTAGTGTACTCTATACACACCTTTTCGTTGATGTTGAGTGCAGTATCACGTGCCAAAAAACACAGTGAAGTGATAGTTTTTATTTCACCTCTAGAGGCCGCTCTCATACTGTATAACAACATCGGACCCTTCCCAGCCGCTCCAGTACCTGATGCAACAGGGAAAAACTATCAGTGTGGATTTTTGCTGATAACCGATAGTTCCAGAAATCTGTTATGGGTGCCGATTAATCGGCAAAACTGATATATCGGCGACCTCTAGCTCTATCTACTTCTAAAAATGTGTGTTCTGCTGAAGAAAGACGCGTCACTTTCAGTGACAGAAATTAAATTCGTCTTTTATAGAATATTGAAATAAACTGAAGGAGCTGTCTGGTTCAGTCAAAGCCAGTTTGGTTTTGTTGAAACTAATAAGCCATTAGACTAATCACTTTCAGAAAAATACCATTGTTTTACCATTTAAAAAAAATAAATAAATAAATTTGGTATGTAGTCTGTCCTGATAACCATTCAAAATCATGGTACCACCTTGACACCATCATTGTACCATGGTTCCACGATATTATTGCTATAATGTCCTGTATATTTATAAATATTAATTACAGAATACAGTAAAATAACATTATATGAATATTAAAAGAAATGAAAAGAAAGTAATATAAGAAGTGTCAGTTATGATGACAGGATGAAGTGAGGGAGCAGAGATGAGACAAGAAAAAACATTAGAGCCCCATAACGAAAAAAAAACAAAAGACACTGTGCCATTACCAGGGTAATACTATGGTACTGAATGATTATTATATTAATTGATGATACTGTCATTGTTCTCCAAGGTACTTTAAAAAATACCATGGTTTTACAATGACAGATGTCATAAACATGCGGTTATCACAGACAGTGGCGGATTAGGGCATGGGTGACATGGGCAGTTGCCCAGGGTGGCATCTTGCAGGGGTGCAGCGTGAGGTCAACAACTTTGGGGGTGTGTTGAAGCAGGTTTCGCCAAGGCTGCCATACAAGCTAGAACCGCTACTGATCACAGACCATGTCTGAAAATAAATAAACAAGTGTTATACCATGAAGCTTTTTGTGTGAAATATAACAGAATAAGCTATTACTTGTGATAAAGGGAAAACAATAAAAAATATATTATACAAGAAAAAATGCTAAAAAAAACAAAAAAAAAATAGTTAAGTATATATAATTACTACTCATTCAAAAAAACTAAACAAAAAACACTGCCCTTTTATATTCTTCCTCCCGTCACTGCTGTGGTTTGTGCACGTCACTGCAACCATGTATGATCCTATTTCACGCTTTAACGCAGTGTTTCCCAACCACTGTGCTGTGGCACACTAGTGTGCCATTAAAGATTGTCAGGTGTGCCGTGGAAAATTATCAGTTTCCACAAAATAAATCAGGGCTCCGGACTGAGACAAACAGTTCGATTAAACTTTGCAAGAGGTCGCATTGGTGTGACTACAAAGTTGGCTGACTCTCTGGTTGTGCTCTGTCTTTTTTGCCGTATGAGAAATATCAAACGGCAAATGTTCCAAACGCGAAAGGAAACAGCTTTACCCGGATCAGATCAGCACAGAGACATGCATTTACACGTGGACCGGTCTCGAGCGCTCAGCTGCGCAGATCATCATAAACAGAGCTGCGAGAAGCACGAGCTGGGTCGCGAATTCGGCATTGATTATTTGTTTAAAACCTCTATGAAAGCCCATAATGTGTCGATGATTAAACCAGTTTAAAATTGCATTAAACCGCCCCAACATTCTAAACAGCATTGAAAAGGAATAAAGGAGAAATCTGCACAATGAACAGACAGAAACTGTAAGGTTTCAATCCACACATCACAGATATTAAAAAATATATTTACCATGAACTTATATCAATATAGTAGTGAGAGAATACAATTTAATTTCAGAATATGTTTTTCTTACGAAAAATGCCATAATTTGTTTTATGGTTACTGCTAATCATGGTTTTACTTACACTTTTGGCTACTATGATCTTATTGCAAATGCCACAGTTAAAACTATGGATAAAATGGAACTTTCCTTCTGTGTAAAATCTTTTCTAATGCCCTCTGATTCTAGAAAAAGGCTTTGTTTGTCTTCAGATGACTGTATTTTAATCATCAAGATCCAGATAAAAAGAAAGAAACCTTGAAAGAAAACACATTTTCTTTCAGTTGGTAGTGATGGGAAGATCGGATCATTTTACTGACTTGAATCTTTGAGTCTCATTCAGCAAAATGAACAAATAAAAAGTAATTTAGTTCCTTTCGTTCATTTGAGCAGAATTAAATTAAAATGTTACATTTTCGATAGCCAAATCCACCCCAACACATCTACTTACGTAAACTTTGATTATAGTCCCAATAAGCAAAAACTGATAATGCAGCCAAGGACAAATTATGAGAAACAGAAAGATTAGTTCACCTCTGGAATCTTCTTGTCGGAGTCGTTCGTTCTTTTGTCACTGCATAGTGTATACGGCTGTCACGTGACAAAAGAACGAACGACTCGGACCAAAAGACTCGAGAGGTGAACTAATCATTTCTGTTTCCTGTACAGCGCCTATGCGGTTTTCATGTAACAAGTGCAATGCACATGCGCGGCCAACACAAAATGAACGAATCACTCTCTGAGACTACTCGTTCGTCTGAGTCACATAAAAGATTCGTTCAAAATTAACTAATCATTCATGAACGACCCAACACTATCAGTTGGACCGATGTGACCAACTCAAGTGCTGGTGTGACCATTTGTAGAATTTAACACTGGTGCTACCACTCTTAAATGTTAATCTGGAGCCATGTAAATACATAGAAAAAAATTAATAAGTATTTGCTGTGGCATTGCAAGAATTAATTTGCAAGAACAAATCTAAAAATAAGAAAAGATGCAAATTTGTTGTTTTATTCATTACCCAATTAGCACTCTTGCCACCTGTGATCTCATTACCGTACCTATGTGACTTGCGTTTTTTGCATAGCTGAATTTCAAACATTCCAAATAAACACGCAACTAAAATGGACAGAAGACATGGAAGTTTTTGAAAAGACCTCAAAACATATCAACAATGGTTATGTGGGACAGTGGGATAGAGGTTATGTTACGATGGTTATGTGGGACAGTGGGATAGAGGTTATGTTATGATGGTTATGTGGGACAATGGGATAGAGGTGTGCCATGGGATTTGTTTAATTGTAAAAAGTGTGCCATGGCAGAAAAAAGGTTGGGAAACACTGCTTTAATGTCAAGCCAATATCGAGCTCACAGTAGGAAAAATGAGCCACTTGAGTAAACTTGGACAGTGCCACATTTGAGTCTGATTCGTTTGAAAAGGGCACAAAACGTGAAATTCACTCTCTCTCATCAAAAACGCAGAGAAGCGCTTTCTAGCCCGAGCGATGCAGGCAAAAGTTGCGCGTCGGAGAGGCGAGAGCGAGCGCTTTGATCGGCGGTGTGCGCATCTCCTGTGCTGGAGGTGATTTGCAGCATGGTTGCTGCTGTTCTTTCTCATTTTTTCCTATGAAGAGAGCGCTATGCTAGATTAGCATTTAATGCATTTCCAGAGGCTTGTAGACAGCACGGGGACTGCGCTTCATCATCCTTCTGTGATTCACAGCCATTTCAATTGATAATGAGATGGTGCGTGACTGCAGCATCTTGCCGAGGCCAGTGAAAGTGCTCTGATGGAAAACACAGAGAAACACGGCGAGGCCCTTCAAGAAGTATCTGAAATAACTGGGTGTCAGGATTATTTTAGGGATTAAACGATCATGGTACCTACATTTGGAGTTTGAATGTGGCCTTCAAATTTAAACTTAGATGAGTTTATTGAACGTTGCCCAGATCCACCAAATTAGAACTTCACATTGATATTTTATTCTTAAACAAAACAAATTAGTGAGCTTGCTATTCCTCTTACTCATACTTTGGATAAGGGATTTGTTCATAGTTGAACTCATAAAGTTGAACTCTACTCAACTTTGTCTCTTTTGCTCCTGTCACCTCAAATAACCAGCTCTCATTAAAAATGAATGACTTCTAGACACTTTGTTGTTGCAAAGTTCTGTCATATATGAGTGCATCTTAACATGAAAGAGAGAGTTTTTATTGCTTGTTGCTTTATCATCTTGTTGCTTTTCTGTTGTGCCTGGTTAGGACACAGTGCCCAATTTTAAATACTTTATCCTATCCCAGTTTATTGTGCAGAGTCAACTATTAGTAAGCCATTGCGAGCTTAATTTTCACCAAAAATGTAAATACTGTGGTTCTATGACCGGCCTGACATAAAAATATTAGCTCAACCAATGGTGTCATGGAAAACCTGAAAAGATCAGGGAATTTTAAAGTTGTGATTTCCAGGCCTAGAAAATTCATGGAAATCGATAAAATATTAGAAGTAATGGAAAAAGTCATGGACATTTCCATAGAGAATGTAAATTATTCTAGTTTTCCTCTGCTCTAAAAACATCTCATCAGCTAGATTGCTGTTGTGTAGATTAAAGGAAAATGTATTTAAACATTTTCAAAAAGGAAAATTCTCTCATCATTTTCTCACCCTCATGCCATCCACAATGTGTATGATTTTCTTCTGCTGATCACAAACCAAGATTTTTAGAAGAATATTTCAGCTCTGTAGGTCCATACAATGCAAGTGAATTGGGCATCAACATTTCGAAGCTCCAAAAAGCACATAAAGGCAGCATAAAAGTAATCCATAAGACTCCATTAATGAAATCCATGTCTTGAGAAGTGAAATGATAGGTGTGGGTGAGAAACAGATAAATATTTAAATCCTTTTTTACTATAAATTTCCTCCCTGCCCAGTAGATTGTGATTTGCACGAATAATGCGAATCGCCAAAAACAAAAGAAGTATGTGGAAGTGAAAGTGGAGATTGATGTTAAAAAAGGAATTAAATATTGATCTGTTTCTCAACCACACTTATTATATCACTTCTGAAGACATTGATTAAACCACTGGAGTCACATGGATTACTTTTATGCTGCCTTTATGTCTTTTCGGAGCTTCTAAATTTTGGTACCCATTTGGTACACTTGCATTGTATGGACTTACAGAGCTGAGATATTGTTCTAAAAATGTTCGTTTGTGCTCAGCAGAAGAAAGAAAGTTATGCATATCTGGGATGGCATGAGAGTGAGTAAATGATGAGAGTATTTTCATTTTTGGGTGAACTTGCATTCTTGTGCTAAAAAAAGCTAGACACTTTGCAACAAATAGAACAGAACACAGGTGTCTTGAGACGTGTTTTTAAAAGTTTCCGCACTTTTTAACTTGACACGGTGTCTACAAAAGTGGCAGTGCTGCACGAAATGCTGAAAAAAAAAAAAAAAATAAAAACAGCTGCTTGGGGGTGGGTTGGGGGGGTATTTAAACAATTCAGTCTGGCACTGCTAGTTGCACAGAAATTGCACACTTTACCTTTATCCCTAAACCTTTAGCATTTTAGAAGAAATACGTGAAATAAGGCATTATTTACTCTTTATGAAACATTTACATTGTCAGTTGTAGCCAAACCTCTTTTTTTAAGATTTAGTTTACTTCTAAGTATATTTTACAGCAATGTTGTTCACAAAGTAGCTAGTGTAGAAACATTTATGTGTGCTTGTGAGTGTGTGTTTTAAAGTTCTCTAAAAGCTCTGCAATATCTCTTCCACCAGACACCAAATGAGCCCACAGCTTTCAATAAAATAATATATTGTGACAGTCCTCTGCCGGTTAATCTCTCCTCATCTTCTCCTTTACTCTCTTTCCAGTCGAAGTCCCGCCCTCACAGCCATACATCCAGCTGGAGTCTGGCGAGCTGTGGGTGGAGGAAGACGAGTACATGGTGACCTGCATCACTCCCGATGCCAAACCTCCTGCAGAAATCACCATGTTCAAAGGTATGCCATCATTTAAGAGCTTGACAGTTCACCAAAAAATGAAAATTCTGTCATCAGTGGCAAACCCTCATGTTGTTCCAAACCCATATGTCTTGCTTTCTTTGGTGGAACATAAAAAAGAGATTTTAGGCAGAATGATAGCCTCAGTCACCATTCACTTTTATTATATGTAAAAAGATGTGTGAATAGTGAATAGTGACTCTGCCTAAGATCTTAATTTTGTGTTCTGCGCAAGAAAGAATGTGTCAGATGTGTTTAGAACTGCATAAAGATGAGTGATTGATGACAGAATTTTCATGTTTGGTTAAACCATCCCTTTAAGTCGTTCACTAATGAAAGAATAACACTGCAGATACACAGCCAGAGGTGGGTAGAGTACCCAAAATCTTTACTCAAGTAAAAGTACAATTACTTTAAAAAAAAAAAATATTACTCAAGTAGAAGTAAAAGTAGTAATGTAAAATCTACTTGAGTAAGAGTAAGAAAGTATCCAGTTGAACGAATACTCTAGTAGTGAGTAACTAGTTACTTCCACATAAAACATAATGGATGATTACGCCCCAATATTCCATTACATAATACATATTTAACATGTATTACAGAATAATAATAATAATTATTATTATTATAATTATTATTAATGGAAATTGTCATAATACACCCTCATGTAATTTCAAATCATATGACTTTCTTCAATGCAACACAATTAAAGAGATGCCAGACTGCATGTTTTCTTTTCCTCCATATTTTAAAAGGGAATGGTGACTGAGACTGTCAGTCTCTAACATTATGTATTTTTTGGGTTCCACAAAATACACAAAGTCACACAGGTTTGGAACAACATGAGGGCTGGAATTTATGACAGAACATTAATATATAGTTGAAATATCACTTTAAGGATGCTTGTCAGATTTGGACGAAGCTGTCAATTAGAAGAGAAATTTGGAAACCATTTTCTAGTAATTATTGTGGTGATAAACGTGAACAGTGTCCCACAGGCCCAATTATATGTAGTGCTGACTAAAATGAGATCATGCTTTATTACCGCCTACTGTTGCTATTTCTAAAGTCGGTAACACTTTATTTTGATGGTCTCCCTACAGATATTCAACTGACTATAAGTGACTTGACTTGCTATAGCTAGTAAACAGTGTTTCAACAAATTTTCAGTACACTTTCAATAGCCTTTATAACAGCAAAATAAGAGCTTATCAACTGACTTGCTATAGCTAGTAAACAGTGTTTCAACAAACATTCAGTAGACTTCAATAGCCTGTATATAGATCTTTATTAAATAACCTACTTACATTATTTTTGAGAACATCAGTTCATTAAAATTGTTGGACAAAACAATGACTTCTGTACATTTATATTTCTTTTACATACAGTCTATGTGCTGGTTGCAATGTGGTGCTGCTATTCCTGTGTGTTGCTGCAACGTGATCTCATGAGAACTCGTATGTACTCTTAAGTAAAGTTTGGTTCTAGCAAACGTACATTCTCTTATGTTTGCATAGACACCGAAACGTACAATACTGACGTATTGACAGCATCTAAACGTCATCATTTCATGTATTAACACCTATAGAAACATACAAATGTTTACGTGTACTGTTGAATTGATTAATATTGAATAATTCATATATTTAATCAGTTAAATACATTTAATTTATAATCAGTGAGATTAGTTAAATGCCATCACGTTTATTTAATGCAGCTGACATTATAATATGACATTTTAACGGTTTCATTCAGTGATGTGTGATTTCTGCTGCCCTATACAGCGTTTTAAAGGATTATATCACTTTAACTTTATGACTAAACTTTAAAATGTTAAAATTAATAAAAATTCTGTAATTGTTTACTTATTTATTAAACATTTAATTTTATTTTTGTTTGCCATGGGACACAAAAGGAGTTTTCAGAATATGCCAAAAAACAAAATAAACCACAAAAAGTACCATAAAACAACAATAAAATTAATACATACATTTATCTTCAGACTGCTTTCTGTGAACAACAGACCCAAATTCAAGCCTTTATTCAATGATCTCCGTCTTTATCCGCCCGCACCCGCTGTAACCATCAACATACATTGGTTTTGTTTTCAAAATTAAAAAAATGCTGCCTCAAGCATTACGACCAGCGGATTTACGGCAGTGATGTCGAATGCTCATTAGCTCTCAAGTTTCTCGTGACCGTTTGCGACATGCCGCATTCTGCGATGTATATGTTTGATTGAGATATGACAGCGCCGTTCTGGAGTGCATCAGGAGAAGACTTACAGCGATTAATCATAAATGTCAAATTATTATTGTGATTAAATTTATCTGCCTGTTATATGTTTTATATGCTTAATAAATGGTTATGGTTAGGTTTAGGAGTAGGTATGGGATTAGCGGCTGTAAAATATATATAATTGAATATATTTTAACAAACATTTTTGCTACTGTACATTAATCTACTTCTTACATGTTTTTATATTGTTTAAATATGGTTATGTTTAGAGGTTGGGGTAGGGTTAAGGGATATCTATAAAACAGTAAAAATGTACAAATATATTTATAATTGATTCGCGTATTCAAATATAGTTGTAATGGATTTATCAATATTTTATGTTTCTTAAGCTGTAAATATGTAAAAAAAAAAAAAACGTTTTAGATGCTTTCAAATGTCCATATTGTACGTTTTAGTGTCTATTCAGATGTAAAAACATGCAAGTTTAATGTTACAAAAATAACGTACAATTAGCTATGTATATTAATGAGATCAGGCTGTTTATTATCAGTATTGGTATTTACCATCTATTGATAGTCTGTTTCAAAAAAGGAGACATGTAGCAGTCAGTTAACCATATTCCTTAGATGTTCACTTTATTTTGATGGTCCCTAGGTAACTATAAATGAACAGTTGATACTACCTTTAAGTAAAGTGATAGGAAATTCATATGCAACAAACAGTCATTAGAGCATTTCCAGAAAACCTTGGGGTAACTAAAGGTGAAATAAGAAAACGAGCAGGTAAGCAAAGAAATGACAAGTAGGTCATTAATAAAGATCAATATACAGGCTACTGAAAGTCTACTGAATGTTTGATGAAACACTGTTTACTAGCTAGAGCAAGTCAGTTGTAAAGTCATTTATAGTCAGTTGTATATCTTTAGGGGGAATATCAAAATAAAGTTTTACCCAAAAGTCCTGTATGGATTCTTAGATTAGTGTAGTTACAGTATTTTCACTGTTGAGTGAATTTAGATAATTTGTTCTGTACACTAAGGGTAAATTGCAGCGTAGCTGTATTTGGAAGCTTGTTGGGCTTATTTAGGTTCAGAGCTTGTTTTTGTTTTGTTTTTTTGTCCATGAAAAAAATGCACCACTTATGTCAAATGCAGAAATGCAGGTGCAGACATACTGTCAGCTCGTGCTCCAGAATTCAAGCACGTGATCCGCAAAGCAAGTCATTTACACTCAATGCAGATGTTTACATGGATTTAGGAAGGAACTGATATATTGCAACACTGATATAAAAATATGTACTTATAAACCGAGGTCATAAGTGCCCATAGTTACAGAATCACCCTGAAAATGACACAGACAAGCCCATGTTATCATAATCACCAAAACGTAACGCGCTGCAATTTTAATCTTGAAATATCCACTTGTCTTGGTGTAAAATGAAGGCACTACATGACGAAACTACTCTTTTCATGGTGTGGAGTAAAAAAAAAGTGTTTATTTGGCGCGCTTGCTGCTGCTGAAGTGGTGGACTCGACTCCAGTGACAGAGCACAGCTGTAAAGTTCTGCTGTCATAAAAGTCCTTTCAAAAATCTCTCAATAAATTATGCATTTATTTACACTTATTCAATTAAAACCAGTAATGTAATGACAGGAACATCGCCCATTGTAACAAAGTAAAAGTACATTTTTTTTTCATTAGAAATTTACTTGAGTAAGAGTGAAAAGTACCCACCTTTAAATGTACTCATAAAAGTATTTTTTTTCCAAAAGTTTACTCAAGTAAATGTAATGGAGTAAATGTAGCTTGTTACTACCCACATCTGTACACGACACAGATAAAAGATGAAAATTCTCTCTGGGAGCTTTAAAAAGCAATGGCTGTAAACTCATACGAATAGAAGAAGACTGAAGTAAACTCATACTTCATGAATCATTTACTAAGTTGGTGTCACACCATCCCTTGGCAAGATGAACCCTGAGGCAGCCTACTGTCTCTAAAACTTTGGCACACTGTGCTTTCTTTTTCTACCTTTTTCAGATGGAGAGGAGCTGACGGAAACCGATTCCTTCACAATGTCAGGCTCACAGGATAAGCTTCTAAACACTCACACTGTAGTCATGTAAGTTAGTGTGTGTACACATAGAAGTCATTGAAGGATTTATTTTTTGCTGTTGAATACCCTTTACCATTTGCAATTTCTCTTTTAGAATTTGACCTTGTGGGTACTGTTTTTTTTAATACTGTAACTTCTTTCATGAAACAAGAGGTCACCAAAATGTGATGGCTTTTAAATACAGGTATAGACACAGCGGTCAAAGGCATTTGTTCAGAAGAACCTTTCATTCCTTCATACCTTCCTTTAATACCTTCATTTATAAAGAGTATTTGAGTAGGAGAGGTGATGGCATTAGACCGTAGCCCTTGGATATTCCGATAAAATAATTGCTCACCCAAAAATTTCATCATCATTTACTAAAACCACATATTGTTCGAAACCTGTTTTTTTCTTCCATGGAACACAAAAGGTGTTTTTTAGCAGAATGTCCAGGCTACTATTTGAGCTTTAGTGAGACCGACACCGAAAAGAAGTGGTTGTCAAAACAACAGCAGCAAAATAGCACCCTCAACTGAAACCTGTTATGATCAACATGGCATAAAAATGTCATTTAGCCTCAATAATTTGTTGCAACTACAATACTATGAGAACAAGCAAAATTATTGACAGACAGAAAGCGATACAGCGGCCCACGGACAAAAAAATTGTTTTGTTGGTTTGTTGTTGTTCACAGAATCTATTGCTGTCACAGAGACCGGTGAGATATCTCACAACACTTATTATCAATATCTTTCGGGGATTAGACATTTTTTTGCATACCTTTTCATGAAAAAAATCACATACAGCACTTTTAATTATTAATATTAATTAATCATTAATGATGATTCATGCATTTCTATGTATTTATTTGTTTTGCAAAGAGCCAGTGGATTAGATATTTAAACTCTCATTTCAAACAGAGTTGAATTGAGTGGAGCACACACTGTAAATAATGTAATCTTACTACAGTAAGTAGAAATTAAGACTTTGGCTAGACACCATATGACTAAAAAGCTTCAGTTTTCTCATGCAGTGCTGAATTCATGGCCACAGTCTGCTGTATGACTCATAGTCAAAAGGCCCTCTTTACCTGTCAAGTAATGCTTTCTTAGTTCTCTCACTATGGGAAGGAATTTGCCCTTTACTCAGAGACATTAATTGCTTCTTATACTAAGATCACATCCTGTACCATAAAAAAATAAATAAAAAAATACAGAACTAATTTCAAATGATCTATTATGAAGGCAGCTTTTATCAAAACCTATGCACATATGCACAATTTTTTTGTTGTATTTTTGTTAAATCAACATTTTGCACAATTCATCAATGCACGTTATTACAAAGAAGAACTATGTTTGTTTTCATGTTTCATCAAAACTTATTCTGCCTCTGAAACACTTTCTTTTCCATTGATGCCACCGAGGTCACGTGGGCTATTGGGAAATGTTAACCAATGGCCAAATAGCTATTTTAGCTTTTGTTTGTACTTTCTTTCTTTTTGTTCTTTTACCTTTTTGATCTTTATTATCAGTGTACTGGAACATTCAGAAGCAATATGTCGATTTCCTGTGTGATCATGTTGGAAATACACTGACGTACTGATTGATGTATATCATCATGAAATCAGACAACCCAGACACAAGTGGACAAAAGAGAGGCATATTATGACCGGATGAAAACAGTGATGTGTCTCACCTGTTCACTTGTAAAAGGCACCTTAATACCCAGTGTAAATGAAGCATATGATTTTCTGTTGTGGATATTAGGTGAGCTTTGAATACTGGTCCATATAATGGCCATTTTAAATTCCATGTCATATGATGCATTTCTTGTGTACAATGAGACAGGCATAAGCTTCTCCTGAAATGCCAATCACATATCTATTTTTTCTGCTCTCTAAATTTATGCTTTAAAACACTACCCCTCACCCCCTTCACCCTCACTCCAGCTCATAGTTCCATTACCGTTCAGCCAGTGCAATAAGTGCTAATGTAGCAGAACCGATGGCCAGCATTGCAGTCTTACTCAGCACGCCTGGTCCATCAAATCCAACTTTCCACTGCCCATTTTCATCTACGGCAGATTGTGAGCAAGACGGCACTTTGTCATGGCAGACTCTCATCCATCCATCGTGCCCGCTTCCAAACTGATTGGGGCAATAACAAAGAGCGGCCCAGCCCCATAATTTATTTGATGGCAAATGTATTATTCAGGAGCCCTTCTGTAATTTATTCATGTTCCGCATTGCCTTATTATGGTTTAAACATCTGTTATTTTGGTTTATGGACTGGTGCCAGTGTGTGGGTCGCTCTTTATACTTAATGGCTTCATCAAAGGGACAAGCAATGACTTCCCGATGCAGTTGCGTTAAATGTCCTTGATTTAACAGTGTTGTACGGGACTAAAATAGAGTCGTTCTCTCCTAAAGCTGTGATGTAGTTTTTCTCTCTTGCTTTTATTTCATTCCTTTTCATGACTGTATCCAACATGAAAGGACCCGGTCATTGCTGAACAAAGGCAAAATCTTTTGTTTTAATAATATTTTCCCTCCTCCTCACACTTGACCAGTTTCTCTTTTTATTTCTTTTTTAAGAAAAGTGTGAACCATACTGTGAACTGATGCGAATGTATATAAATGTTTCCTCTATCTCTTCATGTCATAACCTTTCATTCTGTTTTTATGACCTTCCTTCAGTCCCCCCGCAGGCTCCGATGATAGTGGGATTAGAAAATGAACAGGTAAAGGCTGGTACCTCTCTCAGGGTTGTGTGCATGTCATATGGGGGGAACCCTTTGGCCACTCTGCACTGGACTAAGGTGAGAGTTAAATGATAAGAAACCCTTTCTTGGGTGCTTAAAATTTTGTCCTGATCTAATAAATTAGTCAAAATTACATTTAAAAATGTAATTGAATTACTTGAATACACCTCTACTATGAAAAATAAATATAATTAAAAGCTGAACATTTTGAAAAAAGAAATGTAGGAGTAGATTGGAATAATCGTTTATTATTATGTTAAAAGCAGTGCAACAATTTTGTTTTAAAATAGTATTCATATTTGAAAAAAGGCATATGGTATAACCAACATGCAAGTAGCCATTCTGTTGTAATGTGAAAGGAAAACCAGAAAAGAAAGAGAACCTTTAGACCCTCATGACTGTGTGTGATATTTTTATTTTATTTTAATAAAAAATCTTTGACATTTTAATGATAATGAACATTTTGTTCAGGTCAACTAATTGTGACTCAAAAGTTCTAATATATATATATATTTTTTTTTTACCTTGAAAACTTGCAGTATTTTAAAGTTTTCAATACAGTAAAAATCTACTGAAATCTAGTGAAAGTTTTGCAATTCAGATATATATATATATATATATATATATATATATAATAAAAATATTCAGATAATTAAAACGCATTACATTATTGTGGTAGCGGAGTTTAGCATTGATAAGACAATACAAAAAAGTGGCTTTAGAATCCAGTGTAATGTTTATTTGCATATTATTGCACTTAAGCCTGTCATTGGTCTACAGTTCACACCAATCCATTTTGCAATTGAATTCATCAATCAGTTTATTATGAGGGCTTGTCTAAGGACCCGTCATTGTACATCTGTTTCAGATGGATGCTTTTGGAGTGTCTCACTGTGGTTGCGTCATGTCGTGTCAGACATACCATTTTTAGGTAACCGTGTCAAGGTAAACGTAGTTTGAAACTAGGAAAAACACTTCTTAAGAATGAGATCCTTAAGTTCGGATTTGCGCTCCATCAAGCTGTGTAGAATGCAAGAACTCATCTTTTGATGAAGCTTTTGCACTGAAAATTTGCTGGGATTGTTTTGTAAGACCATTGGATTTTAGTCGATGTCTTTACAAAAAGAGACATTATACTGAGGTTACGACATGAACAAAAGCAGTGCTTTTTGTAAAGGCCATTCAAAAATTCTTTCGGACAATTAAAGGCAGTTTAAGAGAGGCTCTTGGGTAACATTGAGTGGACTGCAACCCTGTAGATGTATTCTTTAAATAGGACATTTAGAAGCTACAGTATATTGATTTATCTTTTGATTCATCCTCTTTGAGTTGTTGATATTAATTTTATTTGTGGATGATGAGAATCTGCAAGCTAAAGGGAAAGTTAGCTGGAACCAAGAACTTTATTAAGTGTCTGTATTGTAGAGACCGAGACAAGCCATCAAGCTTAAATGCATTTGTAAGTGAAGTGAAGGAAGCCAGCTCTACTTTTTAATTCATGTAGTGTCTTGCGGATAGACTCTAAGTGGAGTCTATGAGTTTACTTTGATAAAATGTGTCAGTCCTGACATCTCTAATAATTTTCAGCTGATGCAAATGTTAGTGCCTGCAATCTGCAATGCCGTTGACTGGATGAGTGATTTCAGGACACAAATGTCTCACTCTTAAAGTAAAGACTGCAATGAGGAAACTAGACTTCATTATCATAAGATTGTAGTCTCTCTCTATCTATCTATCTGTCTATCTGTCGGTCTGTCTGCCTGCCTGCCTGCCTGCCTGCCTGTCGTATTTGCCTATCCATCCATCATTCTGTCTGTCTGTCTGTCTGTCTAATCACTTTCCTTTTTCAGAATGGAGAGGTTCTGTCCACTAACTGGGAGGTGGACATTGTGTCACATAGGGCCAGTAGCATATTAAAAATGCTTAGGAGTGAGTAGGTGAAACTGCTTAATAAGAAACTGCTCAATAAGGACAATATGACATTTAAGACATTTAATTACAGCATAATTTTCTTTAAATCTGCTTTGAAACTATGTGTATTGTGAAAAGTGCTCTACAAATAATAATGACTTGACTCCAAACTTTTCATTGGTAGTATAAGTGGATATTAAAAACTTTTGAAAGGTAAAAACCTCTTGTTGCCAGTAGCATTCAGCATACCCTTAAGATAAACGCTTGATCTTTCATGACAAAATGTGTCACTTACCATAAGCCAATTACATAGTTGTATTATGGCTGACAAGCTAATCAGGTCAATACTTTGTGCTACTTGCATTTATATAATCTTTCTTTTTATAAGAGATGGTTTGTGATGTTCTTGACGAAACAAATTCCAAATGTCAAATAAATAAAGCGGGGTTCCAAAGCTACAATCCACTGATAAAAATGCTTGTATTTTACAATTTTATTATTTAATACATATTATTTTAATTACAAATTATATTTTCAGTCTAATAATCAAAGTGAAAAGTTGAATTAAACAATTTACATGGATTTCATAATTTCTTAGTATTTGTCTCCCTTGCTGACTGTCTCTTTCTGTCGTGGTAATCACTTTTCCTCACAGTTGAGCCAGCTGAGGTAACGTTACTGGGCTCCTTTGAAGCCGTGGAGGGACAGGAGATCAATCTGTGCTGTTACACCATCTGCTGGTGGCTTGGGTTCAAAGAGCTCAACAAAACCGTTGTTACCAACCAAAACCGAGGTATTCAACTTAATGCTTACTTTACAGTCAAGACCAAGAGGTTTAAAATGGTAAATTCCGTACATGAAATGAGCATGGTTGCTATACTATCTGAGAAAAAGCTATAGTTACTAGTGCTGTAAAACTGTATTTTTTTATTTAATTTTATTTTTTTAGATTTTTTTGTTTAATTACCTTATTTGATGACAGTGGTGGCTAATACCAAGTTACCACAGTAGTAAAAATAATATCCTGGTTACTTGCGTAACCTCCGTTCCCTGATGGAGGGAACGAGACGTTGTGTCGATGTAGTGACACTAGGGGTCACTCTTGGGAGCCCGAAACACCTCTGGTCTTTGATAAAAGGCCAATGAAAATTGGCAAGTGGTATTTGCATGCCACTCCCCCGGACATACGGGTATAAAAGGAGCTGGTATGCAACCACTCATTCAGGTTTTGTGCTGAGGAGCCGAGACAAGGTCTGGCCATTTCAGCGGGTAGTTCAGCGTTGTGGCAGGAGGGACACAACGTCTTGTTCCCTCCATCAGGGAACAGAGGTTACGCAAGTAACCAGGATGTTCCCTATCTGTCACTCACTCCAAGTTTTGTCGATGTAGTGACACTAGGGGTCCCTATACAAAACTGGCTGAACTGTGTTACGTAAACTGGCGGTGTGTGATGGGCAGACAACTGTGTGCCTCGTAGCCAGCGCACCAGGCCGACACGTAACCTCCCCCAACATAGTTATGAGTGTCAAATGGCCCTTTGGGGACAAGTTGACTACCCAAAAGATAGAGACAGGCTAACCCAGTCATGGCCTCTTTTCCCCTTCTTTTTTTCCACTCCCTAAAAAACAAGGGGGATTATCTGACTGGGCTGCCAGGTCTAGTCGGGGGGTGTCCCTCCCAAGGGGAGGACACCGCAGAGACCACACCTCACCCAAAGAGGGGGGGGGGATATTTAAGTGGAAAATATGTCACATGGTCTTGCCGACCATGTGGAGAGTCTCATGGTAGATCCTACCCAACGGGGTAGGAGTTGCTACAAACATGGAGACCGTGGCAGAGGGGGCTCTGCCCAAGGAAGATGCAGTTTGCCAACAGGGAAACGAATTAGCGGAAGATATACATCGCATGGGGTTACCTTACAGGGAACCACCACATGCGGAGCACCTACCCCAGAACAGGGCTCTTAGTTAGCACGTGTACTGGGCCAGCAGCGAGTCACTCCGAAAACTTGACTGCCACAGGGCTCGGAGGAAGTCAACCAGGGAACATAGTTTGTGAACACTACTGGGAATTAATGGTGCACGTCTTCAACTCAGAGGATGTGAAAGGCGCTATGTGCAAGCAATACACCCGGCCGGCTATCCCGGGCTTATCCGCTTGTATTGCGTGCCACTACCTGGGATGAAACTAGTTCCACCCGGAGGTTGTAGAACCTTGCAAAGGTGTTGGGTGTTGCCCAGCCTGCTGCTCTGCAAATGTCTGTTAGAGAGGCACCCCTGACCAGGGCCCAGGAGGCCGCTACACCCCTGGTAGAATGGGCTCGTAGCCCTACCGGGGGCGGCACGTCCTGGGCATGATATGCCATAGCTATGGCGACAATGAGCCAGTGGGCGATCCTCTGCTTGGAGACAGCGCTTCCTTTCCGCTGTGCACCAAAGCAGACAAAGAGCTGCTCAGAGATCCTAAAGCTCTGCGTGTGATCCAAATAGATGCGTAAAGCGCGCACCTGACACAGCAACGACAGGGCTGGGTCTGCCTCCTCCTGGGGCAGCGCTCGCAGGTTCACCACCTGGTCCCTAAAAGGGGTCGTGGGAACTTTGGGCACATAGCCCGGTCGGGGTCTCAAGATCACATGAGAGTAGCCCGGACCGAACTCCAGGCACGTTTCGCTGACAGAGAACATTTGCAGGTCTCCTACCATCTTGATGGAAGTGAGCGCAGTCAGGAGGGCAGTCTTCAAGGAGAGTGCCTTAAGCTTAGCTGACTGCAAAGGCTCAAAAGGGGCTCTCTGTAGACCCTGAAGAACTACAGAGAGGTCCCATGAGGGAACGAGGTGCGGTTTGGAGGGGTTCAGCCTCCTGGCACCTCTCAGAAACCTGATGATCAGGTCGCGCTTCCCTAAGGACTTACCGTCCACTGTGTCGTGGTGTACTGCTAAGGTGGAAGGGGACAGCCGCCCTTCCAACCTCTCCTGCAGGAAGGAAAGCACCAATCCGACTGCGCATCTCTGGGGGTCTTCCCGTCGGGAAGAACACTACTTAGCGAATAGACGCCACTTAAAGGCATACAGGCGCCTCGTTGAGGGGGCCCTAGCCTGAGTGATAGTGTCTACCACCACGGGTGGTAGACCGCTTAGGTCTTCCGCATCACGACCAGGGTCCAGACATGGAGATTCCAGAGGTCTGGTCGTGGGTGCCAGATGGTGCCTCGTCCTTGAGAAAGAAGGTCCTTCCTCAGGGGAATTCGCTGGGGGGGCTGTCGCAAGGAGCGTGAGGTCCGAGAACCACATCTGGGTGGGCCAGTAGGGTGCTACCAGGACGACCTGCTCCTCATCCTCCCTGACCTTGCACAGAGTCTGTGCAAGTAGGCTCACTGGGGGAAATGCATATTTGCATAGGCCAGGAGGCCAGTTGTGTGCCAGCGTGTTTATGCCGAGGGGTGCTTCGGTCAGGGTGTACCAGAGCGGGCAGTGGGAGGATTCTTGGGAGGCGAACAGGTCTACCTATGCCTGTCCAAATTGACTCCAAATCAGCTGGACCACCTGAGGGTGGAGTCTCCACTCTCCCCTGAGGGTAACCTGCCGTGACAGCGTATCCGCTGTAGTGTTGAGGTCGCCCAGGATGTGAGTGGCTCGCAGCGACTTGAAGTGCTGCTGACTCCAGAGGAGGAGACGTCGGGCGTGTTGTGACATACAACGAGAGCGCAGACCGCATTGGCGGTTGACATATGCTACTGAAAAGACGGTGACAGACCGGCGTGATGACCACGCGATGTGTCCCGCTGCACCATGCCCATCTCAGGACTCGAGTCTGAAGCCAGTGCTGAAGCGGTCTCATATGCATCAACACGAGCGGGGTGGCCACCGCTGATGATGCCATATGCCCCAAGAGCCTCTGAAAGAATTTCAGTGGAAGTGCTGTTTTCTGTTTGAACGCCTTCAAACAGGCCAGCACCGACCGTGCGCACTCGTTTGTGAGGCTTGCTGTCAAAGAGACTGAGTCTAACTCCAAACCGAGAAAAGAGATGCTCTGAACCGGGAGGAGCTTGCTCTTTTCCCAGTTGACCTGAAGCCCTAATCGGCAGAGGTGCGAGAGCACCAAGTCCCTGTGTGCGCACAACATGTCCCGAGAGTGAGCTAGGATTAGCCAAGCTTCGAAATAGTTGAGAATGCGAATGCCCACTTCCCTTAACGGGGCAAGAGCTGCCTCTGCGACCTTCATGAAGACGCGAGGGGACAAGGACAGGCCGAAAGGGAGGACCTTGTACTGATATGCCTGACCCTCGAATGCAAACCACAGGAAGGGTCTGTGTCGAGATAGAATCGAGACATGAAAGTACGCGCCCTTCAGGTCTACCGCCGCGAACCAATCTTGATGCCGGACGCTTGCCAGAATGCATTTTTGCGCCAGCATCTTGATCGGGAGTCTGTGTAAAGCCTGGTTCAGTACTTGCAGGTCCAAGATTGGCCGCAACCCACCGCCTTTTTTCGGTACGATGAAGTAGGGGCTGTAAAACCCCCTCTTCATCTCGGCTGGAGGGACAGGTTCTATCGCACCCTTCCGTAGGAGGGTAGCGATCTCCGCACACAAGGTAGCAGCGTTCACCAAGGTGAAGTGGATACCGCTGAACCTGGGCAGACGCCTGGTGAACGGAATTGCATAGCCGAGTCGGACGGTTCGGACCAGCCATCGCGACGGATTGGAAAGCGCAAGCCACGCATCCAAGTTCCGCGCAAGGGGGACCAAAGGGACAACGTCGGATGTACCGGCATGTGGGGCCTCGCGGCGAGGTGGAGCTCGAGGTGCCACACCATGTCGTGGCCATGCTGAGTCTAGGGACATCGAAGCACTTACCTGGCTCCTTGTGACCACCCCCAGAACAGCCTGGGACGGGGGAGGAAGAGGCCTGTCCTCGCAACCCTTAGAGACTGTCACATTGGTGGCGGACGTGTGACACTGCTGGGCGCGCAGGGGCGGGGAGACCGCCGCTGGAGCGCCAATCCTGCAAGGGAAAAAAGGTGGATGGTGGTCGTGATGATGACCGTGCACAGTGGGTATGTGACCCAGGGAAGGAGGAAACCGCTCTTTTGCTGAACTGTTGGGTACAGCAGCCACTTGGGCATGCAGCAAAATCAAATAAAAAGGCAACAAAAGATTCTCCACCCGGCCCTCCACCGGGGGATGGAATGGTCTTACTACCAGCTACAATGCAGTGGGTTTTGTCGACTCTGGGTCACCCACTCAGGGGCGCTTTGATGACCTTCGTGGGTTCTTGGCGGCCGGCCGTGAGATGGGTGGTGTCTGCTTCCTGCGGTGGGCTCCACGCCGGGGCCGGGCCGAAGGGGCGGGCTGTGGCAGAGCCGGTGCAGTCACCACAGGGGGACGCCCTTGGCTACGAGCAGATGGGCTGCGGGATCTTGAGCCGTGCCGGGGCAGGATATGCTGGATAGCCTCCGTCTGCTGCTTCACCGTCGAGAACTGTTGGGCAAAATCCTCGACGGAGTCGCCGAATAGGCCAGCCTGGGAGATGGGGGCAGCAAGGAACCGTGTCTTGTCAGCCTCACCCATCACGACCAGGTTGAGCCAAAGGTTGTGCTCCTGGACCACTAATGTGGACATTATCCGCCCGAGAGACCGCGTCGTGACCTTCATCGCTCAGAGAGCGAGGTCGGTCGCCAAGCGCAGTTCCTGCATCAGATCTGGGGTGGAACTACCCTCGTGCAGTTCTTTTAGCGACTTAGCTTGGTGGACCTGCAGGAGAGCCATGGCGTGCAGGGCAGAGGTGGCTTGTCCAGCAGCGCTGTAGGCTTTGGCCGTCAGGGACGACGTGAACCTACAAGGCTTGGACGGGAGCTTCGGGCGTCCGCGCAAGGTGGCAGGGCTCTGCGTGCATAGGTGCACCGCGAGCGCCTTATCCACCGGGGGAATCGCCATATAGCCCCTGGCCGCCCTGCCACCGAATGTAGTGGGGGGGGAACTGAGAAATCGGGACCGGGCAGTAAAAGGTGCCTCCCACGATTTTGTCAGCTCCTCGTGCACTTCCGGGAAGAAAGGCACTGGAGTGGGGCGTGGCTACTTTAAGCGGCCGCCCGGGAAAGCATGTCCGTCATCTCTGCATCAGCCTGTAACTGGGCAATCGACCCCGAAGGGGGGAGCCCAGTTGAGGCTTCTGCGTCCGACTGGACAAGCCCGCTCTCTGATGCTGCGCTTGAGAGCTCATCAGCTTCGTGGGCTCCGAACAAGAGGTCGAACTCGCCATGAGACAAGCCGGCGGACTCATCTGGAAGCCCAATTGGGGCAGACGAGCATGCTGGGGAATAGGAGGTCCGCGGGGGGATACCCGGCGGAGGCGATCCCACTGGGGTCCCCAAATTGCCCCCAGTGCTAGCCACGCTGGCCTCAAACCTGTAGGCAGAAGGACCGCAACGTTTCTTACGAAAGCAAGCCGCGACTGCAACGTTGCCATGGTCATGTTCTCGCAGTGAGAACATGAACCATCCATGAACGCTGCCTCCGTGTGGGTCACGCCCAGGCACGAAAGACAGCAATCGTGACCATCTGAAGTTGAGAGGTAACGACCGCAACCAGGAATAACACACAATCGGAAAGCCATCTTTAAAAAGACGCATCTTTAAAAAGAAGTTCCATGTGTGCCGCTCTTTTAGAGAAATATACTCTTTCAGGAAAATATACTCTCTTTTTCCTGCCGAAGTGCCCAGGGGAATTCTCTGCAGTGCACCAGTGCAGAGGAGGGAGAAGCTGCTGAAATGCACCGTCAGATCCAGCAGAGGTGAATGAACAATCGTGAGAATTCAGCTCAGTGAGCTTGACCATTCGGCTCCGAAGAGAAAATCTGAATGAGTGGTTGCATACCAGCTCCTTTTATACCCGTATGTCCGGGGGAGTGGCATGCAAATACCACTCGCCAATTTTCATTGGCCTCTTTTCAAAGACCAGAGGTGTTTCGGGCTCCCAAGAGTGACCCCTAGTGTCACTACATCGACACAAGTCGAGTGAGTGACAGATAGGGAACTGTAGTAACTATATCTTGATAGAAACTATGGTTACCATGGTTCATTTTTGTAAGGGTTGCTAGTGAATTTTTTTACTACGGTGTTTTAGTGCCACGAAAAAAAAAATCATAATATTTTGAGAATAAAATCAAAATTACGAGAATAAAGTCATAATATTTTGAGAATAAAGTCATAATATTTTGAGAAAAAAGTAAAAACTACAAGAATGAAGTTGTAATATTTAGAGAATAAAGTCAAAATTACGAGAATAAAGTCGTAGCATTATATGAGCTCTCTGTTCATGAATGAGGTGTGCATTAGTACAGGAGTTGGTACACCTGTGGGTGCCTGTCAAGTGAGGTGCAAGATACAGACTTGCTCTCAAGTGAAACAAAAAATAATTGGAACTGCTTTGAATTATATAGGATCATTTCAAGACATTGTGCAGATTCACTGAACAGTTGTGCAACTTTTGCACATGGTATTTCAGCACAGAAACCTGTGTCTTATTTATTAACCACCCGCAAACTATTTTAGCAGGCGCAATTAGCACTGAAATTGCACTGTGTCTTGAGTATTTAAAAGAAGTCAATGTCATTTCTTTTGGTGCAAACACACTCCTTTCTGTGTAAATTAGGCTCATTGAATATTGCGCTTCATTCACAAAAAATGCCTGCCGCAATTTAAATTGCATTATTACCGCAAATAAAAGTAGGCGGTAAAATTTATTTTATTTAAAAGAGATGTTTGAGAACATTTTCAGCACATCATATCAGCAGTAATTTATCAAACACTGATCAAATGATGGAGGAGAGCATTATAGCTTGGCATATAGCCTATACTGATGCGTTGTGTAGTCAAGCACACTTTTTCGGCATGTTTAAGAGATGATTTAGGTGTATGGATCACAGTGGACATGTACAGTCCAGACAGGGTCAAATTCAGTGGTGCATCGTGCTAATAAATAGTGCATTTACCGGGCACAATTCATTCATAGTGAATGTGGTAAGCCCTCAGTTATAGTATTGTTTTGAGAGCAAAAACCATCAAAAAACCAGACCGTGTCTGAGTTTCCCAATAATGTTACAACTTAAGTGTTTACGATCATCATAAGCAATTTTCATGTAATATTTGCCTTTTTTTTGCCAAAGTTTGAACGGCTTGTAACGCAACTTAAAAAAAATGAGTCCTTCCCGGACTTCCTAGGTTGCCTATTAAAGCCTGTATACTGATTTTCATGCAAAGGGAGTGGGTCACTTTTGCCGGGAAAATCCAAATGATGTGACATTTATGCGCGCTCCCGAGAGCCTTGCCTCAGTGCTTCTCTTCTGCTATTCAAGAGCGACAACAAACTGCAACACTAGGTAACGTTATCGTAGAGATGGAATGCAGCAAACATCCGGCTCCCAGCACAACTTCGACTCCTACACAAACTCAGAGTAAGCCAAAAAAATAAAAAAATTATCTACTGAAAACCGTCTGGCTAAGCGGGAACGTGATCGTGGTCAAGCGAAAACTAAAGTGAACATCGGCAGGGCATTTGATTCCTGGAGGGACCTTTGGTCAGTTTTGGCAATCAAAACCAACCTTGAATTTCTGTTCTTCTTATTGGACATGTAAGCTTACATAACTGCAAAGCATATAAAATATAGTGCCATAAGGATTGATCTGTGTAATTTTAGCTAACTTGATCTTGCCTGCACAGTAAATGTTAATCTGTAATTATACAGCAAGGTAAACTACAATAACACATGAAATGAATGCCAGACAATATTCAAGATCATGCAAAAAGACCCATTCATTAGTGTAACGTAATTTGGTTATACAGAAAACATTTACATTCTATTATAAAACAATAGTGCATCGATATATCAAAATGACAGTTGTGATGGAATCACATCAATACTGAATTGTGTCAACATATTTAAAATGTACGGTCTATTTTATAAACAGCTACTTTTATCATCCACCAAATTTAGCTAACAGCTATTGATAAAGCTGGCTAGCTAGCTAACACCGACATAGGTTATCGTATAAATGCAGTCAATGTATCATGCAAAGAAAAGTGATTACTTCAAACTACAGTCTCGCATAGTCAGACCTATATCCACACTTTGTTTTAGCCCTGTTCCAGCAATGGAGAGTCAAATATAATATACAGTCTCAAAGTTTGTAGTAAAACAATCATAACTGTGTAATTTTAATTATGCTACCTCATTTGTCAGCATGATGCCAGTGAATCACGTTGTCTTTTTGTACATTACGTCATTGTTTTGGCCGATGTTCGCGTCCCTATGGAGCGTGTGCACAAGCGTGAGCACGAGCAACAGGTAGCTGGCTGCAGTTCACTTAACGGCCACAGGTGTCATTAATAACAAGGGTTTCTGAATCTTACATACTGCGCCTTTAAATAACGTCGCTCATTATTTTAAGATGGAGTAACGGCTGTTTCCCAAATCAGCACGCAGATCGCTCGTTAAAGTATACTATTTAAGTGTTATGAGAGCTGTCTTGTATAAAGGTGCTGCAATTTTGGCAAATACTGTATGTCCAGGAGTTTGTCTTCTCAAAATGAAAATAATGTGGAAATACTGACAAACATGGAAGTTATTTGGGACCTTGCCAAAGCCCCAAAATGTATATCATTATTACAGAATTTAATAATAGAAATAATAATGGCTTTAGTAAGACGGGGTTTCAAATAGTTCTCAACTTCATCGAGATTAATGAAAGTGATGCAAAAAATGCATGTAACATGAATGCACGCGATTTGGGCTCTCACGTAGTCTAAAGTTTTGTTTCTTTTGCTGGGACCTGAATAGATGCACACAGAACAGGATTAAAATGACGGACATCAGAACTGAAATATAGACCTATGTAAATATGAATAGATCATCTGGTTACAGTTCTAGGCACTGTGCACTTGTAGCCTTCCCCTGAATAAATTCAATAACTGCAACAAAAAAAAAGTGTGCTTGACTACACAACACATCTGGATATATGCCAAGCTATAACGCTCTCCTTCATCATTAGTGTTTGAGGAATTACTGCTGATATGATGGGTTGAAAATGTTCACAAACATCTCTTTCAAATAAAATTAACTTTTACTACTTTGTAATACTTTTATTTGTGGTAATTGCGCGATCTAAATTAAACAAATTTTTGTGAATGAAGCACAATCTACAATGAGCCTAATTTACATAGAAAGAGGCGTGTTTGCACCTTGTTTGATGTTACTTTCCTCACAATTTATTTTCAAAATATTTTTTTTATTCTCATAATTTTGACTTTATTCTCAAAATATTACAACTTCAGTTTCGTAATGCTAAGACTTTATTCTTGAAATTTTGACTTTATTTTTAAAATATTTTGTCTTTATTCTCGAAATCTCTAATAAAGTTGTTTATTAAGTAATTTAAGGCCTGAGGTCCATACATACAGTATATAACTGAAAATTTTTAATGGCATTTCTAACTATTAAATGATTAAATTATTGTTGTAGGCAATTTATTAATTTGTCAATGCAAAGGTGCTTAATAAGCTTAGTTAAGCATCAATAAAAGACAGACTGTGAACTAATTTAAGGTCACTCTTTAAAAAATGCCTAAAGACCTTTAAGGTGTTTGTCACTTTTGTGGTAATTGTTTAATCATCAAAGAAAATGTAAATGGATAGTTCACCCCAAAATTAAAATTCTATCATCATTTACTCACCCTCATGCCATCCCAGATGTGTATGACTAACTTTCTTCTGCTTTACACAAAAAAAAAAAAAAAAAAAAAAAGATTTTTAGAAGAATATTTCAACTCTATAGGTCCAAACAATGCAGTGAATGGTGGCAATAACTTTGAAGGTCTAAAGAATATATAAAGGCAGCATAAAAGTAATTCATATGAATTAAGAGATATGATAAGAGTGGGTGAGAGACAGATCAATAAGTCCTTTTTTACTATAAATTCTCCTCCCTGCCCAGTAGGTGGCGATATGCACGAAGAATGCGAATCGGCAAAAACAAAAGAAGAAGAATGTGAAAGTGAAAGTGGAGATTTATAGATCCCTTTAACCAGTGTGGAAATCAAACTGTGGACAATTGCTAATTAAAACTGGTTGGAAAGGGTATTATTTCCTAAACCAGGGGTTTTCAAAGTCTTAAACAGTAACAGCTATAACGTATTGTGTATTATTTTTATTAAAAATACATGTTTGCCCTTATGATAATGGAATTACTTAATAAACTCGCATCACATGAGCCAGTGTCAGTCTCTATGTGAAACTGCACTTGTTACAAACACACGAAGACACAACAACCCAATCTTATGTTAAATTCATAATAATGGACATGTCGTGACAGATGAACAGAGGCAGAGCTATATGGCTTTATAATAGATTTGCGAGTGCACAGGACATATTTTGAGCATGCACGCTCCCTCTGTGAGCAAGAGCTGGGAGATTTAATTGAGCAGCGTATATTTGAGAGCACGCTTTCAGTTTTGTGCAAAAACAAAGGAAATCCGTGTGCGAGTGGAGAGATTTGTGCTCGCGCAACCAGTACACGGATGCGCTTTTGCATGATTTGCATTCATTCACATATTTAATAGTAGAAGAAGCCTTTATTTTTTCACACATTATAATTTTTTTACATATATACAGTGAAATTCTTTTTTTTTTTTCAGCTAAGATGGGGTCAGAGTGCAGGGTCAGCCATGATATGGTGCCCCTGGAGCAGATAGGATCAAGGGCCTTGCTCAAAGGCCCAACAGTGGCATCTTGGTGGTGCTGGGGCTTGAAGCCCTGACCTTTTGGTCAGTAACCCAGAGCCTTAACTACTGAGCCACCACTGCCCCCGGGGTATTGTTGTATTGTAACGCCATAAAGCTATGGTCTATTGAGCTGGACTACGGTCCATTAAGCTATTAATTTTCATTTATCTTGACAATTTTTTATTGTATTTATGTATCTTTTGATTTTACTTGGTTAATTTATCATCAATCTCTGCACCTCCCTTGACAAGCTCTGGAGCCTCCCAGTTTGAAAACTGTGGTCCTAAACCATGCTCAAATGTATCAATACATTTAATTACACCCTATCTCACTTTTAACCTTTTAATATATAGGCTATGTAACATGAAACCAAAAGAGACGAGGTATCTATTAAAACCCAAAAGTTACATTATGTTTTGTTGGAAGTGGCCAAATGGCAGCAGCTTGTAGGGCTGGGTATCGATACAGATTTCCTGATTTGATTCTGATGGACACGCTCTTGATTTGATTTTTATTAGATTAGATTCCGATACATCTGGGAATATTTTGGGTATAATTTCCATTTTCCTTACTTCTGAAAGCAATTAGATGAGTCTCAATGCCAATTTTGATACCAGAACAAAATACTAACTAATTTCAGTACTTTCTTTTCCTTTTGGCCTGTTAATGAGATCAACCAGTATCATGTATGACCCTTCACATAGAGTTAACGATCTTGTACGTTTTCAGAATTTGTTCAGATGAAGATTGCTATTTATCTGAAATATATATATATATATATATATTTTTTTTTTATTTTTTTTTTTACCCAGACCTAGTAGAGATCTTATGTCCTTTAATCTCTCTCACACTAGATAGACTCTTCACCTTGGTCAGTCTTGCAGTTGCTTTTCGAAACCTTTTGATTTAAGAACAGTTTCTGAGAGTGGCTGAAAGTCTTCATCAAGACTCTGCTTTTAGTTTAGATTCCATTAGCTACATCATAATATTTGGTGATATCAGGGGCTTTTAGAGTCTCTTTAATCTCTCGCATTTCCCCTCCAGAGGTTGATTTGAATGAAATGTAAGTGAATAAAAGCTGTCTCGACGTGGCTCTGTGCTTTGCAGGACCTTACTTGTTAATTTGAAGGTGTTTTACATTGGGTATTTCATTTGCATGCCAGTGTTAATTTATTATGTTCTTTCTCTCCTGGAGTCACTCTTTATAATATGTTTTTTTGTTAGTTTGGCCGTAATTAACTGTGAAGCCAGGGCCAACCCTCTAAGCAGGTGTCAATTAGAGCTTAGTGAATGAGCAGAATTAAAAACAGATTATTTTTTTATTCAGGTGAATATTATTGTAACAGTTCAAATGGGAAAGGAGGAGGCAGGATCCATCTGAACAGTCAAAGTAATATTTTAATTAGAACTTAAACAAAAAGACACAAACATAAACATGCACACGGCAGCTGCGTGTGGCTTGCTCTCTCTCGAACTGCCCATCCGGCTGCATTTATCTCTCTCCTCAGCTGATTAGCCCGATTGGGGGCCATGCGTCACGACCCGGCCCCGCCCTCCTCCTCGTCACAGTCCTCCCTCCTTTGCCTCAGGCCGGGAAACCTTCCTTAGAGGTTCCCCGGCCTGAGGCAACCCCTAGTAGATGGAATGCCCCTCCACGTTCAGGCGGCTTGTAGTGAGCCCCTCCTCCCCTCGCAGACGGCGGCCGTTCCTCCACGTCCAGGCAGCCGGCAGCGACTACTTTGTCCCCCGGCGGACGGTAGCGGCTGCTCCATTGGATGGACGGCAGTGGCGAGGACTCCACGACAACACATCCCTCCTCCTTCCGGGTTTCGGCACCAATGTAACAAGGTTCAAATGGGAAAGGAGGCGGCGGGAACCGGATGAACAGTCAAAGTAATATTTTAATAAAACTTAAACAAAAAGACACAAACATAAACACACACGGCAGACACATGTGGCTCTCTCTCTCTCACAAACTGCTGCATCCGGCTGCATTTATCCATCTCTTCGGCTGATTAGCCCGTTTATGGCTCGGACCCGCCCTCGTCCTCATCACAATTATCAAGGCTGCTTTTAAGCATTATCCCTAGAATTAAAATGGTTTATACATCAATATTAAAAACATTAAACTCTTAAACCTTTTAGAGTTGTTGCTTTGCTGAGTTCATCACACTTGTGTGTTTAGATGTATTTTAGTGAAATGGTAAGAGTCACAATGCATACCGACGCTTTTGTAAATAAATTAATTCAACAATTTATTCAAGAATTAATTACCATCAGAATATCAGTAATACCCATTTTCCAAAATGCAACTGGATTGGCCTGTCTGATATTCTGATTAGTCAATGAATGCCTAGTGTGTTGCAGCAAAAGTTTAAATTTTCTCAAGTGTTTGGTTGCATGATGTAGTGTGATTTTCACCCTGTTCATGAAATGCACAGTCCTCATTGAAATTCAATGTCTTTGCAGTGTTTTGACATAGCATAAACCATAGTGTTTGCCCATAGTCTCATGTCATATTATGGAGGCATGATTTAAAGGGATAGTTCAAAAATGAAAATTCTGTTATCATTTACTCATTTACCCTTATGTCCTTCCAAATCTGTATGCCTTTCTTCCATGGAAGAAAATTTTAAATAATATCCTGGATAATTTAAGAAAATCCATTCAACTTGTAGTCCATTTCAGAGCAATGAATAACAACTTAAATTTCAGGCTGTTCCTCACAAAAAGCTATTGTATGGCTTCAGAAGACTTGTAATATAGCCTGGGTGTTGTATGAACCATGTGTATCATACTGATGCAGATTGTTTAGTCATTTTGGAGCTTGACAGACCCAGTCCCCATTCACTTTCATTGTGTGGAAAAGAGCAACCAGTGTATTCTACAAAAAAATCTCCCTTTTTGTTTTGTGGAGAGAAAGCCATACAGGTTTGGTACAAAATGAGAGCGATTAAATGATGACAAAATTGTAATTGTTGAGTGAACTATCCCTTTAATTTCAATTTAATATTGCTCTCTTGTGTGCACATAGAATGCTTACATTTCCTTAGTTATAATAACCCTTTATAAGGACCATCTATTGTGCCTAATAAACATGACAGGCCTCATATGTACTCCACTTGTGTTTCAGGGAAATAATGGTGGAATGATGACGATATCTAACCAGACACACAAAGCCTCACGTGAAGAAAACAGTCTTCCACTGACCTGTGAGGCATTCAACAAAGGCACACGCTTCTCTAGTGTTCGTTCAGAAGAGCTCATTGTTTACTGTGAGCGATCTCTCAAATCTTGCCCTGAGTAAAATTTCGGTAGAGCAATATTAGTTGAGGTAACTTCTATTTGCCATGTTTCATCCATTTCTTCCTCAGATCCTCCACAGAAGGTCTGGTTAGATGCTCCTCCACAGGACGTCTTTTTACACTCTGGTACAACTGTTGTTTTAATCTGTTTCTCCAGTGGTGGAAACCCCACAGGTCAACTGGTGTGGTTGGAGGTGTGTGGTGTGGGTTTGGCACCTATTTGAATAGTTTCTTTCGGTTACACTTTATTTTACAGTGTCATTGTTACAATGTAATAACACATGTAATTACTTGTTATTACTAATTAACAACATGTACTTAATATAGGTTAAGTGTAAGGGTTTGGTTTAGGGTTAGTTGCTTGTAATTATGTCTAATTGACTGCTGTTACTATAGTTAATACATGCAATATGTGTAAGAAGGACACTGTAAAATAAAGTGTTACCTTATTTTCATGTTAGTTGTAAATGGTAGTAGTGAATTTAGACATCACAACATACATGTTTTTTTTTTTTTTTAAATATACAGTACTATATAAAAAAGTGTACTTTTGCTATATTTTATTGCTCACAGAATCACATTACTATACCTACATTTTTGCAACATGATTTTTACATGGCTCACTGTACAGATTGTGGCAGTTTCCTGGTGAAAAATAACACTAGAAGCACTACAACAGCAACTTTTATTTAATTTTAAACAAATCACTAGTAAAACTCCAAATTATCAGTCCATAGAGTACACATATTTTTTTGCTCTGTTTCTCACAAAATGGAGCACTTTTACTATAGTGCATGTCTTGTAAGGTGATACATTTTAATGTTTGTATTACATAACCAACTTAATTTACAAGCTTATTTGAACACGATCAAGTTAAATGTAACTTAATAGAACAACCACAAAATTACATGGTTGCTTCAGCAATTGTGCTTTTCATCTCACATTTGATTTTATGACACTGTCAGTAAGGTTTAGGTTTAAGGTAAAAGTCAGGGAAGTTCTGTAGGTTTTGTTGATTTAAAATTCAATAGAGCATTAACCTTAAAAACTTTGCCCATTTTTCATCTCACGTTTGTTTTTATGATACTATTAGTTTAGGTTTAGGTTTAAGGCTTAGGGTAGGAAGGTAGGTTGTATTGATTTCTGACTCAGAGCATTAATGTTAAAAACCTCATCTGTTTGGGAGAATAATTAACTCTCTTTTAGTGCCACACAGTGGACAATATATTATAAGGCTTCATAATTATAGAAGTGTCATTAAATAATGCAATTATTACTCCTCTTTCTGTGTGTGTCTGTGTGTATACAAACTACAGAATGGTAAAGTAGTGCCAACCGCATCAAAGCATCTATCTTCAGAGCGGGGTGTATCACGGGAGCTCCTCCTCACTCTTCAGCAATTTCGCCACCTACCGATGTGACTCATCCAACAAGGCCAAGAAAGTTCTGTCTGCCCACACTAAACTCAAGGTTCTATGTAAGCTATTAAAATGCATTTTCACAATTCTGTAATTTGAACAAATTATTTCTGTAATTTGTTACTAGAATATCATAGAGACTTTGGGGTGGGCTCCTTTGACTTAGACCAGTAAGCAACACCTGAGCAACCACATACCAATGTGCTATAAACCCATCAGAACACCTTTGCAACAACATAACAACGCCCTGTCAGTCACCCACAACACCCTAGCATCGTGGCAGCAAGTTTGCATGTGCAACTATCAAAGTTTTATTATGCATGTTTGTTGCACTCTGTAGTTTGTAAATGTTCTTTTGTATTCTCCCTGGTCAAGTTCCAGCAGTGTGCGTGAAGATTGTGGCCAAGCAGGTGGAACTTCACAGGGGTCAGAAGCTGGATCTTGACTGCCTGGCTGGCTGGGAGCAGAAACCCTACAGCAAATATCAGCTGGAGTCTGGGCCCCATCAAGTACTAAAACACTGACTTATCCACACTGTTACACACATGCACAAATACACACATTCACCCAGGTCCAGCTAATACTCTGTTACTTAGTTCAACATCTAGCAAGTGCACTAAAGAGCTCCCAAAGGGATTTTGCTTGCTCGTATTATGGAAAAGAAGGTCATTTGACTTTCTGATTTATCCCAATAAATAGACTGCAAAGCGTTTCAACCTGTTCCACAAAACAACAATTTTATTTTTTTTTTATTTTATTTTTTATTTTTTTTGCATTCTATTTAACTTCATTAGAGTGCATTTTAGATCAACGTAAGATCAGTTCCAAAAAGGTAGTATTTGCACTAAGAATTGTGCAGTCATAATAGATTACACCAGATCTGAAACTCTCCTCATTTCCTTATATTTCCTGTATAAACATGAGATTAAACATGAAACAATAATGCTCAACACTCTGTGAAAAATATTTCCTTTATCAGTTATTTAACCTGTTTTCCAGCGCAAATATCTAAACATCCTTAAACCAAGAGACATTTACTTGAGAAGCAAAATCTTGCAGAATATATCTTAAATCAAGTTTATTTTTCTCACCCCATTGGCAAATTGTTGTTTCTTGTTTCAAGCATAAACCTCACTAAATTGTGTTAGATTTATGCTTAAATAAGAAAAAAAAATATTTTCAAATGGGGTAAGAAAAATAAACTTAATTCAATAAGATATATTCTTTGAAACCAAGTCTTAATATCTTGTGCAATTTTGCTTCAAGTAAATGTATCTTGTTTTAAGAATGTTTAGATATTCTTTCTGGAACTTAGGCAAAATATTGATAAAGAAAGTGTTTTTTTTTGTTGTTGTTGTTTTTTGTTTTGTTTTTTGTAACTGCTTAAAGTAGGAACAGCAAAGTGTGAAATTTTTGCAAAGGCAGACAAAGGCAAAGGCATTTGGAAATGTATTTTTGGGCATTCTGGAATGCCCAATTCCCAATGTGCTTTTAAGTCCTTGTGGTCATATGGTGATTCACCTCAGTTCGGGTGGTGGAGGACGAATCCCAGTTCCCTTCGCGTATGAGACTGTCAACCCTCGCATCTTATCACATGGCTTGTTGAGTGTGTTGCCAAGGAGACATAGCACGTGTGGAGGCCATTCACCGTGGCAACCACGCTCAACTCACCATGCACCCCACCGAGAATGAACCACATTATAGCAACCATGAGGAGTTTACCCCATGTGACTCTACCCTCCCTAGCAACCGGGCCAATTTGGTTGCTTAGGAGACCTGGCTAGAGTCACTCAGCACGCCCTGGGATTCAAACTAGCAAGCTAGCGAACTCCAGGTGTGGTAGCCAGCGTATTTTACCACTGAGCTACCCAGGCCCACATCCAGAGACCATTTTGACCTCTGTAATAGAGTTTGACAGGCAGTCGGTGAAGTCATTACCTTGTTAGAGTCTGTCTTGACGCTGTCCATATGTGGCCAGAGGGGGAAAAAATCGACTTTTACGTCGATTGAAGAGCAGATCACAGAACAGTTGTGGTGTTTGAACAGCCAAGCTTTGTCGCATAGCTTTATTTCTACAATAATTCAACAATGACTGTAGTGTTTGTGAGAATAGGAGTGGTTAGTTTCCAGTTTTATTGGTTTTCAGTTTTGTTGGATGGTCCCCAGGGGGCCCTAACACATGTTGGGCAAACAAAAATATTTCACAGCAGGTAGAGTTTCTACTGTGAAGGGCTTTATCGAATATTCATAGTCTATTTTACAATGTTATTCCAAGGGGACATTTGTAAAATCCTTTCATATTCTTTGTATGAAATGTGCATGAGAAATAATATAGTAAGTTGTCTTTAATGAAGGTTGATCATACTCTCCTTTCTTTCTTTCTTTCTTTCTTTCTTTCTCCCTCAGACTTCAAGGAGTTAATCAGGCCCCTAAAAAGGCTGAATTTGGTGGCATGTCCCAGACCAGTAAGCTGTTCCTCACCCTTGGCTCCCATCACCATGGGAAAAGAATTACCTGCCAGGCCTTCAGTAATGTGCTGTTTGGGGGTGTTAACAACTTCTACACTTTAAATGTGCTCTGTGAGTGTGTTCTTGAGTACAATTGTGTTTTAATAAACAGTGGGGTTCAAAAATCTACATTCAAAATTAAAAAATTAATGAAATGAAACGTCACATAAAAAGTGTTTGAATGAGTCTTTTTGCTAATGTGTTTGTGAGTATATGGTATTATGTGTGCATTTCTGTGTGTGTGTGTGTGTGTGTGTGTGTGTGGGTGGGTGTGGGTGGGATTGGCTGGTTTACGAGGACATATTTTAGGTTAAAAACTGGTAATTACAAGGGTATTATGCTATTAATGTGGTTTATGAGGACATTTCTAGTATCCCCATAATTCAAATAACTTAAAAAACATACTAAATGATGTTTTTTTTGAAAATGTTTAGGGTTAGGTTTAGGGGTAGGGTTAGGGGATAGAATCTATAGTTCATACAGTATAAAAATAATTATGTCTATGGAGAGTCCTCATAAGGATAGCCGCACCAACATGTGTGTGTGTGTGTGAGAGAGAGTCTTTGTCTGCAGTGATTATGGTTTGACTTTGATGCTGTTTTGTCTGATCTAGCCAGCCACCTCTTCAAAGCCTGCCGCGCTTTGCGAGCATGAAGGAATGCCATTGTGTGTGCGTGTGTGTGTTTGTGTGTGCGTGCGTGCGTGTGTGTATGTGTGTGTGTGTCTGCATGTTTGCGCACACACTCCTAGTCTATTTCAGAACCTCTACATCTTGCATTTTCTCTTTCTACACTTATCTGCCATATATCTCATCAGTCTATGTTGGAAAAGGCCATTAATTAGTACATTCATTACCTGTTTTATTGTCTTATATTAAGATTAGATTATGTCTTTCACTTTGAGTGTCTTTTAGATGTAAGCAAATAATTTGTTCAAATCTGCATTTTAATCCTTATTGCCACTGAAATGACAGTGCACATTAATGAGACAAAGACACAGAAAGCCCCAAGAGAAATCAACAACACAATTAAGCATGTGACTTATTTACACCCTGCACAACAAGCCAATCTAGCACCAGACATTAGAGGAGTAAACTGTTACTTTATCAAATCAGTTGGGTGACTTAGTCCTGTAGGACACTAAAAATACCATGGTACTACCATGTTTGGTTAAAGGCATGTACCTTTGTAGTACCATGGTATTTATTTATTTTTTTAAGTATGTTGTAGGACCATGTAAATACCATGGTACATGAGTATGGTAATTATTCAGTACTATGGTATATATAAATGTACCATGGTATTTATAATCTGATACCATCTTTTTTTACCCAGATCATAACATAGGACTTTTTGTAAGGATATGAAACAAAGATCGTTTTTTCTTTATGTAATAATTATAATAGTTATGTTGCAGCCTTATGCTAAAATGCTTTAAATATTTGTTTCACATCAATCTATACTACATACCACAAAATCACAAAGCAAAACCCAGATTTTTGATAACTTTTCAAATGTATTAAAAAGAAAAAAATGAAATATCATATTGACATAAGTATTCAGACCCTTAACTCAGTACTTAGTTGAAGCACCTTTGGCAGCGATTACAGCCTCAAGTTTTTGGGTATGATGCGACAAGCTTTGCACACCTGGATTTGGGGATTTTCTGCCATTCTTTGCAGATCCTCTCAAGCTCTGTCAGGCTGGATGGGGACTGTCAGTGGACATCCATTTTCAGGTGTCTCCAGAGATGTTCGATTGGGTTCAAGTCCTGGCTCTGGCTGGGCCACTCAAGAACATTCACAGAGTTGTCCCTAAGACACTCGTGCGTTGTTTTGGCTGTGTGCTTAGAGTCATTGTCCTGTTGGAAGGTGAACTTTCGGCCCAGTCTGATGTCCTGAGCACTCTGAACCAGGTTTTCACTAAGGATATCTCAGTATTTTGCTGCGTTCAGCTTTCCTTCAACCCTGACCAGTCCCCCAGTCCATGCAGCTGAAAAACACCCCCACAGTAAGATGCTACCACGAACATGCTTTACTGTTGGGATTGTATTGCGCAGGTTATGAGCAGTGGCTGGTTTCCTCCAGACATGACGCTTGGAATTGAGGGCAAACAGTTCAATCATCGTTTCATCAGACCAGAGAATCATGTTTCTCACAGTCTGAGAGTCCTTTAGGTGCTTTTTTTCATGTGTCTTTCACTTGGGAGAGGCTTCCATCTGGCCACTCTGCCATAAAGCCCAGATCGGTGAAGTGTTGCAGTGATGGTTGTCCTTCTGCAAGTTTCTCCCATCTCCACACATGATCTCTGGAGCTCAAACAGAATGACCATCGGGTTCTTGGTAACATCTCTGACCAAGGCCCTTCTCCCCCGATTGCTCAGTTTGGCCAGGAGGTTAGCTCTAGGAAGAGTCCTGGTTGTTCCAAACTACTTCTTCCATTTAAGAGTTATGGAGGCCACTGTGTTCTTGGGAACCTTCAATGCAGAGGAAATTTGTTTTGTATCCTTCCCCAGATCTGTGCCTCGACACAATCCTGCCTCTGAGCTCTGCAGGCAGTTCCTTTGACCTCATGGCTTGGTTTTTGCTCTGATATGCATTTTCAGCTGTGAGAGCTTATATAGACAGGTGTGTGCCTTTCCAGATCATGTACAATCAATTGAATTTGTCACAGGTGTTGGACTCCAATCAAAGTGTAGAAACATCTCAAAGATGATCCAGAGAAATGGGATGCACCTGAGCTAAATTTCAAGTGTCATAGCAAAGGGTCTATTTCAGTTTTTTCTTTTTAATAAATTTGCAAATTTATCAAAAATCTGTTTTTGCTTTGCCATTATGGGGTATGGGGTGTAGATTGGTGTGAAAAAATAAAATAATTTAAAGCATTTTAGCATAAGGCTTCAACATGAAATGTGAAACAAAATGAAGGGGTCTGAATACTTTATGAATGCACTGTATATACAGTATGATCATAAATTATATTTAATACATTATATATATATATATATATATATATATATATATATATATATATATATATATATATATATATATATATGTTTTTATCCTAATCATTTGTTAATCATAATCATTATTATTTTTAGATCATTATATCTTTTCTATTCTGTAATAAAAGCTGCTACCCAAAAAACTGAAAATGTTGTTGTTTTACACTACATTTTTGGGTAATAATTAGGTTAAACTTTATTTGGATTCTATTTGCATAAATAGTACATTTTACTATAATTATTACAGCAGTAATAACAATATGTTATTTAAATTGCCGCTACAAATTAATTACATAGTAATTACATGTACTTCCGTAGTATTACTCAGTACTTATATACATAAGTTATATACATTACCACTGTAATATAAAGTGTGACCTATAATTAAATATGGTAGGAAGTCATTGACAAAGATGAATTGAGGAATTTAAAGATATGTGAAGCATGGTAGCATTTGAGTCATGTGACATGAAGAATTTGTAACATTTTAACAGTATAAATAAAGGCTTGTTTATGTCAGTGCAGAGGGAATTAAGTGTTAATCTTGAATTAGAGTTGCTAATGTAGTATGTGGTTATTTGTTGGACGTGTTGCTTATATACCGTATGGTGTGAGAAGCACTTTTCTGCTTTGTCTAGCGTGTCAGAGTCGCTTGTATTCTTTATCATGTTTATAAATAGGCTTGCTTTCACATTAGCACCTTCACATATTTCTGTATATATATATGTGTGTGTGTGTGTGTGTGTGTGTGTGTATGTGTATGCTTCAGTTCCTCCCGAGTTTTTGGACGACCAACCCGATCTGGTCTAGGTCATTGAGGATGAAACGGCCACGCGTCCAGTTAAGGTCTTGGCGAACTCAAACGAAATCACCTGCGATTGCATTTTTCAGGGCGAGAAGCTTGTGAAAGGTATTAGACAAACATTACATGACACTACAAGCTGTCACCCTTTACAGGCATTCTAAACACATACGCACATACGTAAACACACATTGCCATATGCATTCTGAATAAAACATCAACGAATTCTGGTGTTGCACCTTGGCAGATGTGATCTTGTGCTAAAATATGCGCTCTAAATGAGGATCGCTGTCGCTCAGAATGGGACACGACATTTCCGGTTTTCATTTGTGTGTTGAGAGGCTTTCAGCTGTCCTGTGTCCCTGTAGTATTCCTTCAAAGAGGTTTCCCAGAGGTTTCCCATTCTGAGAAAAAGTCTAGCATTGTTTGTATACAGATGCCACTTGGTTTGATATTTTGTAGTTTAATGCAATGCCATTCAGACATTTTTAAGTGTGAGTCACATGTACAAATAATTTTTGAGACCAACGTCTAGGTATAAAATATAAATATTTAATTTTGGTGTTTTTGTTTGTGTATTTGCAATGTGACAGCTCTGTGTTTCACCTGGTTCTGTTATGTCTTTTTTGTATTTGTAACAGAAAGAGATCCTCGTTACAGCTTCGATGACTGGATGCTGAAAATTGTGAATGTGTCTCGGCGATATGGGGGTGATTACATCATAGAGTGCTCCAACGCTGAAGGGAAGAACCGCACCAAACTCAAACTGGATGTACAGTGTGAGGAACTCTTCCAGATTTAACTCGGCAACACTTTACAATAAGGTTGTATTTGTTAGCATAAGTTAATGTATTAGGTATCATGAACTAAAAATGAGCAATACTGTTTTACAACATTTATTAATATTGGTTTAAGTTAAATTATGGAAATAAAATTGCTCATTGTTAGTTCATGTTTGGTTTATAAAATATTAACCAATATTTATATTACTAAATTAACAGTAATTAAAATTAATACATGTTGTAAAAGTATTGTTCATTGTTAGTTCGTTAACTAATGTTGTTGCAATTTTACACAATACAACCTAATGGTAAAGTGTTACCTTTAACCCTAACTTAACCTCCTGAGACCCGAGCATGACTGCTGTGAGCATTTTCCCTTTCTGATTTTTAACTAGTAGCACCTAATAAATAAGCAAAAAATAATAATTTTCTAGAGCAAATAGATTTCCTGAAAATTAATGTCCACATACAGTTGCAATCAAAATTATTCAACCCTCCTGACCAGCAATACATTCTGGTGATGTGAATTAAAGCACATCAACTAAAACCTCAGTAAACAATCAAAGTAAGTTTTTAATACACATTTGAGTGATTTTGAGAACAAAGAGTTCAGTTTACCCAAATTTTAAAATAAAAAATAACTAATTCTCTCCACAAATGTCGTCAAAAATATTCAACCCCCAAAGTCAATCATTTGTGGAGCATCCTTTATCCTTAATAACTGCAAATAAATGTTTCAGGTAAGTGTTCTCAGGCTTCGGACACCTCTCTATTAGAATTTGTACACATTTCTCATGAGCAAAAGCTTCCAGATCATTGACATTCTTTGGTTTCTGTGCTTCCACTGCTTCCTTGAAATCCTAACAAAGGTTTGCAATGGGATTTTAATGATGGACTGAAAAGGCCATTTAAGGTCATTCCAAGACCTATCCTTGAACCAGATTTTGGAGAGCTTGGATGTATCCTTGGTGTTATTATCTTGCTGGAAAGTCCAGTGAACACCGAGTTTCAATTTACACACTGAAGGCATCACATTTTTCATGCCAAAATGGCCAGATACCTGAAAGAATCCATGGTGTCAGTCATATAGTCAGGATAACCGTTTCCTGCAGCCGCAAAACACCCCCATAACAGGACTGACCCACCTCCATGCTTGACTGTGGGGATGGTGTCATTGTTGTCATCACCTTGTCATCTTACTCCAGACGTACTGCTGACTCATGGGTCTAAAACTTATTTTCAGTGTAGTGTCATACGTCTATAAAAACTTCTTCCAGGACTCCACAGGTCTTTCCTAATTACTTCTTGAATATTCAGTCAAATCAGGTTGAATAATTTCGATTGCAATTGTATGTGGACAGCAACTACGCTGTGAAATTTTAAATAACACTAAGCTATAGAAAGTCAGATTTTTTTTCATCAAATTGTTTGTTTCCAGGAGTGTTGTTTATTCATTTTTTTGAGACGTTAGAGACATTTCAGCTGATTTTCTGTAAAGCTGAATAAATAATTCTTATTTAAAGTAATGTCCAGCATCATCCAATCACTGCCAACCATGTTAAAATAAAATGTAGCATTATAAAATTCTGAATCTATGTACTGATTACCATTGTCCCATGTCTGCCAAACATGTTTAGTGGTCCAAACATCATCTGCAGCCGCCAAACTGAACTTTTGGTTGGATTTTAGGATTGAATGCGCTTATCTGCATAGAAAGTTATAGGATACTCCCTTGCTCCCTATTTAGTGAATGACTTAACCTCCAGTGTGCTGTCTGTCTTCACTGGTCTCAAAACAGTTTGAAGTGCACCTTATTTTCATCCTAACTCCATATAAATCCTCTGAAAGCAACATTTTTCAGCTTTTAGATGAACCATTGATTCTCAATGTGAAAATGCACAGTAAATATATAGGAATGCATTGACTAATGTTAATGAATAGAATTGTATTGCACAGTGATAAAAAAAAAAATTTAACTTAACAAAATGTATATTAAAATGAATCTGAATGACCCAAAGAAGGGTTTAGTTATTCAAAATAACGAACATGCTTTTTCTACTTTTGAGGAAATGCAGTGCCAGTTTCCACATATGTGGACATCATGTATATCAGGGCGCTGATGTGCAAAGAATTTACGGATTTTTTAAAGTGGCATATGAAACAAAACTACTGACTCTACTCTTTACAACCAAGCAAGTTTCAATGAAAAAACTTAGAGATTTCTTACCAGAGGCACTTTTCTGTGTCATGTGACTTGGTGCGTCAGAAGTTAACCCTTTAAATGACAGTCTAGATTCTTGTGAACAGTATTCACTTGGTTTTTATTCATTTAAATTATGCGTTGCGGATAGTGAAGCTAAAATACAACATCCACGCATGTGGACGCTGGGTTGCAAGAGGTTAAAGGGATAGTTGAATTCTGTCATCAGTTACCATCCTAAAGTTTTTCCAAACCGGTATGACTTTCTTTCTTTAATTCTTCTTGGAAATAAACAGGATTTTCAAAAATGGGAAACAAAGAAATGTTATGACGTAAAATGAATAAGAAATAGTTACGATTTTGCACTATTTCTTGGTCGCTAATCATAAAAGAAAATTTTGATATTTCTTCTTTATACAAAAGGTCAGATTTCCTTGCTTCCATTGAAGCACACAAGATGCTCTTTGAAACATTCTTAAATCTTGCTGGGATAACATGGATCATCAGGTTTTGCACTAACACGTGGAGTCCATATCACCTCAGGTGCATTCTTACTTGTAGTTATAGTCAAGATAGTGTGAAAAAAATAGGCAAGACAGAATGATTATTATTATTATTATTTTTTTTCAAAATGTAAATTACCACAAAAGTCCCACCGCATAGCAAATCTGTACTGTTCTCAATATTTGTAGACACTTTCTACCACATATTGATATGCTAATTCAAACCCCCAAAGACGTACATACACTTGAATGTGAAACGGAGAGAAAGAAAGGGACACAGCTAGAGTGAAAGAAAGAGCACTCCCACTTCCTTAATGATTTAATAATAGCACTCTGTCAAATCTAGGCCTGAATGTTCTTGCAAATCCTTCTGCACTAATGGATCTTCACATCCTTATACAATAGCAGCTGACAGAGGTAGATTTTCATTATGTATGGGCAATTTGAATAGCTTTTACCAATGATGCTGTTTTCCGTGTTGACCCCCTCCTCCTTGCTGTTAGGAACAATGCAGAGGAGTATTGTACATGCCAAAATGCCAGAGACAACACTAGTTGTAATGGCCCACTTGGTTGAGGATATGATCCTCCTGGGGTCAGGGATGGAGATGTGGCAGAAGAACAAGATTGGTGAGGTTTGCCGTACATGTCTGAGGCAGCCATTGTTGGTCTGTGTTTCTAGGAACCTCAATATAACTTATGTTCCCTTTTCCTGAGGACAGTCTAAGCTGAAATGTTTAATTATTTCTTTAAAGACCCCATGACATAAAACCTTTTTTTTTTTCTTTTTTCTTTTTTTTTTTTTTTTAACAGAATCCCAGTCAAAGAGATTCACCTGAGAGAAAATAAAAAAATATATATTACATGACATAGGCATATGCCTATGAATATACTGTATACATATTAAGACATGCATATTTTTAACTGAATGGATATTATAACAGCAATCACACAATTTCAAGGTTCCCCACCTCCGAAATCTCAATTTAACCCCTGCATTCAAGACAAAATATTTTATTAAATGGCATATACTACCAACTGTAAATGTTCACACTCCATACAAAACCTTCCATATGAATAAATGGTTAATTATTGTTATTTACACAGATGCAAGTAGGCTACTCATATTAATCATTATTTTAGTGACTCAGTATTAGGATACAGCAAGCAAATATGCATGATTTGTTTTACTGGCATGACAGAAAATGTATAATTAATAGGTAGTACACGCTCTTTGCTAACGCAGCAAAATAACGTTTGGACCTGCATACGCCATTAAAAGTAGTCACGCACCTATATATCATGCAGCTGAATTAAAGTTTTGGAAGTTCAGATAAAATCCAGTGGAGAGAGTCTTCCTCAGCCACCTCCATGCTGGATCATTTCGAATTTGATTGGATGCTTATTGATTTAAATGTAAGTGGATGTAATTAAAAAGGAATGTTACAAATGCGGATACACTCATTTCAGTGATACAATAATCTAATACATACTGTATGTATTAATGTAAGAATTGCACTACATTAATATATATTTGTTTTAAAATGTTAAATTCTTTCAGAAATAAAGACATTCTTCATGCACGCAGTGTCTCAAGAGGTTTACTTTTTAAGATGAATTTGGCCACGGCCGCTGATCTAGAGTCAGCTTTCCCTTTACGCTAGTAATTAAAGTTTGTATATGAGGTGGGGAAACTGATCCTAGACAGTTTACTGGTGCAGCCACGAGCAGTGTTATCCCGGAGCGGCAAAAGAGATTTCCGATCAATACCTAATAAGCATTAATACGAACATCATTCCCGTGGCCAGGGGAAGGCTAAGCCTTGCCCAGCCTTACACACGCTCCACCTATGCATGACTGTTAGTTTTGATGTAATTTATATGTACGTTTTCTCCTCAAAGCTGACAAAATTAACTTTTAGCATATAGACACATTAACATCTTTACAGTCTTCCGGAAAAATGGACCAAAAATATTGATGACTCACTCATCTTGCACTCACTCATTTTGTCCAATAAAATACTCTCTAAAATGAGAACAGCCCTCCCCCTAAAAGAGTGCCACCTACTTCTGACTAGCAATCGCAAGTGCAAATCATGTTCATAGCTGTGACATAAACTAAAGGCTATTGGCTATTTAAAATAAGAGGTACGAGCCCTTCGATGTGCCCTGCCCTAACTTCCTGTCTAATTAGGAAATATGTCATGAAATATGTTATGTTTTGGGTCTTAAAGTACACAGATTTTGAGTCCAGAATCCAGATTTTTTGAGGCATCCATTTTGAGGTGTTGTATTTATTAAAATGTTTTGTCATAGTTTTCCCCTTATATGTGCAACATATAAAAAAGATGGCACTGGGGCCATTTGGTTGATTTGTGTCATATAAATTGAGTTAGGTGCAGAGTAATGGAAAATGTAGCAGTGGTTTTAGTAGCAAGAACTTTATGAGAATGACTTACCCAAAGGTATTGTGTAAAAATAGGCCACATTTGCTAGAGTTATCGCAAATATTTAAAAAAAAAAAAAAAAAAAAAAAATGAACCAGGTAAATGAAACTGAATTCTGTTTTGCTATCAACCTATTAACCATTTTCCATACAAACCCCATTCTAGAGGTGTATTAAGCTGATTTAATGGGGGCCATGTGCATGTTTCAAAAGAACATTTTAAAGCAATCTTTTAACATTACTACCATTATAAGTGGATGAATAAATATTGCAACTGTGAAACATTCTCACTTAGTCAAAAGAGCAGCCTGGTCTCATGAAAATTACGTGACTGTGGCAACACATTTGCAAAACGATGACATGTGTGTCTTCTATGACACTTTTGGCTAATGTGTTAGCTTACGTTGTTGACTGGTCTCGAACTGCAGTCTTTTGAGTCCAAAGACCAAAACTCTATCAGGTGAGCTACCGTGCAAGCTAATCATGTTGGAATAAATGTTTAAGTGTAGGTGGGTCTGTTATACAAGCATTAAAATGTGTTTATTCAAATGATGCCTTGAGTAAAAGTGTGAAAAATAAGTGTTTGTAAAGTAATAATCAGCCGTTGTGTCAAAGTGAATAAAACACACAGTTGTTGTAGCACCTCTAGTATTAATTTAACCAGGAAACTGTGGCGAAACATGGAACGTAAAACTCAGTTTGCAAAAATTTAGTTATAGTAATGTTCATTCTATGAAATTAGGTTGCAAAAGAGTCTTTAATGCTTTGGAACAACATGTAAACAGAATTACAGAATTACTCCTTTAAAATGTTGCCTTAAATATATAATGAGTAATATATATTGAGTAATATACTGTATATCGAGTAAAAAAAAAAAAAATTATAAGTTGCAAACAGATATGTCATTTTGTCTCTTTTTCCCTTATAACTTCGTGAAACATAAACAGGATATAAAAACAGCAGATGCTCCAGATTAAATTTGATACGATGCATAGATCTTAAAATAATCTTGGAGAAAATGTGACGCTACCTCAGATATTTTTTTTTTTATAATCCTGGGAGGTGGTCACTGGTTACAAAGTGGACCAATCACAGCTGTTGTGGTCTGCATTGCCACGATGCGTGGTTAAATTTTTTTGGATAGGTGCATGTCAGGCTACTGCATAGGTTCGTCACAGAAGTATAAATTGGCCTTAAGTAGGCAGCTCAGTGCTTTGGAACTGAGCTTGGGACTCTGCAAGATAACTTTTACTGTTAATTGGTATAATTTCATTGTTTCTGACAGATCGATTTAGTAAACCTCTTGTTAAATCACTACAGATCTTTGTAAGCCTTACATGGTCAGCGTAAGTGACTAGAAATGTCACTGCCTCAGCTATAAAAATAGTTATTCATACTTTAATTAAATCACCTTTCTAATAGTTTTCTTTTTTAATCTAGGTTGATTCTGCAGATGCACATCTTCATTAATGTTCTCTGATCTCTTTTAAAAATACAGTTATCCTGACAGAGTGTGACAGATTGTTTTTGAGGGGGTTTAATTCTGTAGCCTTTTGAGTGTGTTGTTAATTTGCTTCAGTAAGCATTACCTCTGTTCAAACATGTGCAGCCTTTACTGTGGTGACAGCGACTCAAATACTGTTTGCAACCAGCCATTAAGTAATACCAGTGGATTTAAAATAACAATGGTTCTGCACCACACATAATGGAGATTACATCACAATAGACCTTCATTGTACGAATCAATGTTTCGGAAATTCAAAAATCAAATACCAAATATAAGAGTTAACTACTGTATGTGCCGAAATCTTTTGCACTGTAGTTGAAAATGGAAAGTAAACTGTCATGGCCCAACAAGAGGACCTCAAAACTAAAGAACAACAATAGGCTGAAAGTAAGCTGTCTTGCTGTTTATTGTCTACTTAATAGACAGAATTTAAACTGCAATGGAACTTCATAAGTGACTGATTTTGAACTCTTGTCATGGATAGCAACTCTGTTAACTCTCACTTAAAAATGACAATTGTTGCCTATAATTTTGAGACAAAAGCACAGGTCAACAAATAGCCTTAAAAAGGTGGCAGCATCATTATTTTATTTTTATACAGGGATAGGGTGGTTTCTTGCCAAAATCATTTGATTTCTGCACCCCGGTTTACATTATATGCCAATGGTGAGAGTCCAAAAAAAAATAAAAGTTAGAGTGTATATTATTCCAGAAGTGTTAAATATATCTCAATATTCATTTTTTAAGTCCCTGTATGGATACATCCTAGAGAATTGGGGCTCTCAGTGTGGCTTCATCTGTAAATTGTTACATTTTCTATGGTTAAAAAAAACACATTGTATGAAGTAAGTTTTTCGTGTCCAACAAAACAAAGGTCTGAAGTACAAATAAGGTACCTTTATTTATTCACATAGACAACAATGTCAATATCTTGATTTTTAAGTGTCCAGAAATACACTATTATTAAGAATAAGCATTAACACTTTAAAATAATGTTCCATTCATTAACATTAGTTAATGCATTAGGTATCATGAACTAACAATGAACAATATATTTTTACAGCATTTATTAATCTTAGTTAATGTTAGTTCATAAAAATGCAATAGTTAATTGTTAGTTCATGTTAGTTCATAGTGCATTTATTAATGTTAACTAATACAACTTTTGATTTTAAAAATGTATTAGTAGATGATGTAACTAACATTAACCAAGATTAGTAAATGCTGTGAAAGTATTGTTCATTGTTAGTTCATGTTATTTAATGTTGATAACTAATTGAAAGGGGGCTCGAGTGAAAGGAGAACACAGGGAAGCGGGTTTTCCAGGCTCTGGTAAGACTTTTAATCAGCCACTTCAGTGCTTTACAACTTCACAAACTCATCAGCTTCACAGGAACGTAGTAACTTAAACCCATCAACATCACAGGCACGTAATAACTTAAACACATCAGCTTCACAGGCACGTAGTAACTTCAACTCATTAGCTTCACAAACATAACAGAATAAATGTAGCAGCTTCAGGAGCACCGTGGCCTTACTTGTGCCAGACTCTCTCCGGATGGACGCTTGACCACGATCCCGCTGCCACACTAATGTTAACAAATGGAACTGCATTATAAAGTGTTACTGAATAAGCAACACATGTGGCTCTTCAGTTAGTGCAATACCTATCCCTAATATTTTGGATTTCAGTAATGTTCATCATAGCTCTGGAATGCATCATTAGGGGTCCTAATTCTATTTATTCTGTTCTTTGAACTTGTTTATCTCTTGGTTGGTCCAGATGCCCCTACTGTTCATATGAAGACTGATCCTGTATCCGTAGATTTGGGAGACACTGCTGACTTACTGTGCGTCACCGATGCCAACCCTATCACCTCGTATATGTTTTCGTGGAAGTGGATGGTAAGTGACCTCTTTGTCATCTCTGTTTTCCTTTCTCTCCCACTCGCTTTTGCTTATAACCACCCTTTTCCGCTCTATTCTTTTTTCGTTAGTCTAGCTCGCTCACTTTCTCTCTTTTTTATCACCTCTATTTATCTCCCACATCTCTCCTCTTTGTCTCATTCTCTCTGTCTTTTCTTTCTCACCATGTGTCACAGCTACTCTATAACAGAGGTGCAATATTTCAACCTTCTAACTTCGACAGTGTCTCACCTTTATGCTTAATACTTCTGTTCTAAATTGAGAAAAATAGCTTTCATTAAAGCAGCCTGTCCAAAGGCCACATTTCTCAGCATTAGCTGCAATTGGGGCCATTTCCAACCATTTTTACATCTATTGTGCCCTGCATGCTTAATCAGTGTCTCTGATATCTCAAGATGCCCTCCTTTTCTGGCTGTTTGTGTGTGTGTGTGTGTGTGTGTGTGTGTGTGTGTGTGTGTGTGTGTGTGTGTAGATTGATGTTGGTGTGCAGACAGAGGAAAGAATCACATTCAAACACAGTTTGTTGTCTTTTAGCTAGCAGGTGCTTTTAGCTGGCAGGTAATTATTGAAGTTGACAGACTTTTTCCTACTTTTTTTTTTTTTTAAATATTTGACTTTTTGTTCATAAGGCTCATTGTTTTGCAGGCAGTTACATGTTTATATGTGCAGAATGTTCCAGTCAGTTTGTGTGTCCATATGTTTGTCTGCATCTTCAGTGACCCCCAAAATATTTTGACACTTAAAGGTGAAGTATGTTTTTTTTTTTTTTTTTTTTTTTTTATGTTACAAAACGTTCTCCTATTCCAGCTTAATATGCAGAGACAACTTTAAGGAAGCCATTCATAGGTTGATTTACCTGAAAAGTGTAAACACTGTGGCTTTCTGGTGCTATAAAAACATTTCACTGTTTATTTGAGCATCTCATTCAGCCCAACACAGCAACATTAGCTCAGCCAATGGCGAGAGGTTTTGGCGGGATGATCCTTTGGTCTGACCAGGTGGTGGGAATGCTTGGGGAACCTGTTTGAAAACAGTTTTTTACACTTTAAGCTGTACTTTAAAATTTATGAATTGCATTTCAATAGATGCAAAATATCAAACCATAAAGTGGCAAGTGTAAACAATGATGCTAGAATTTTTCTCAGAACTAAATGTACTTTTCTGTCTATCAACCACTTATTGCCTTCAGATTTTAGAGGTGCTTTTGGTTAAAATAAATGTTCCAACAACATGTCCTGCTTGGGCAAATCTCAAAGTGCTTGCTTCTGCATGTTCTACAGATGTTTGTATGTGTGTTTTACATGTAGGGTTAGGGTGAAGTAGAAGATCTGGGAGAACAGACTGAAGATGAAAGCACTGGTGTGTTAACTATATACGAGGTGACCCGGGACAAGGCTGGTTTCTACCAGTGTACAGCAGACAATGGCATAGTGCCTCCTGGCAGTGTGGAAGGACAGCTAATCATGCGATGTGAGTTCTACCACTCATGACATATAGAAAACTTCAAAGATATGCCTGTTAAGGGTTAGGATGCATCGTTTCATGTAATGAATTTACTGTTAAGCTCTAATGTAGTGCTCTGTGGTTTGTTGGTTTATACACATAAAAGTAATAAAGTTTGGAGGACCAGTTATTTGATGCATCATAATACAAATTTAATTTATACCAAAAAGACTCTGAAGCCTAACTTAAAGGAGTTGTTCACCCAAAAATAAACATTTTCTCATTATTTACTCACCCTCATGCCATCCCAAAATTATTTGACTTTTTCTTCTTCGGAACACAAACTAAGACATTTGGAAGAATTATGAGCTTTTTTTTTTTTTTTTTTTCAATACAATGCAAGTCAATGGGGTCCAAATCTTTCAAGATACAGAAAAGACAAATGCAGTATAAAGGTAATTGTTTTCCTTTATTAGGCTAAATTTAGGTCCCTATTCACTATAAACATGATTGGCAGGCTTCAAAACAGTGATGCTTTGACAGTTCACGTGGTTAGCAGGTACTCAATCCCGGTATCATTTTACTGTACATCAATGAGACATTGCATTTTCATTTTCTAGTGTTTACCATTAACCTTTTGGCGACTGGTGTACATTTTCAAAGTATACCAAAACAAACTCAACCTGTGACTATCTTTTTAACTCACGTCTGCATTTACAAAATTGCCCAACTGGTCGTGTAAACTGCGAAACTGGAAACATAGTTTTTGGTATGTGTACAGTGTCAAGCACCAGGGAGTGTGTGAACAATCTTCTCTCATGAAAGAGTCTGTGGATGTCAAGATTTATAGTGGTCTGTTTCTCACCCAAAGCCATTGTATCACTTCAGAAGGTCGTACAAACAAGGACTTTTTGAACTCTGCTGCCTGTGTTTCACAGAAACCTGGCTGAGTGAAGCCATTCCGGACAGCGCGTTACATCTGCCGCGCTTTCAGCTGTTCAGAGTGGATCGCATCGTGGAGTTAACGGGGAAAACGAGAGGCGGTGGAACATGCTTTTACATCAATGAAAGTTGGTGTACAGATGTAACAACGTTAAAGAAGATGTGCTGTCCTAATTTGGAAGCACTCTTTATTAACTGTAATCCTTTCTACTCGCTGCGGGAGTTTTCCTCATTTATTCTGGTGAGTATTTATATTCCTCCACACACGTGCATGAATGCAGCACTGCAGAAGCTGGCTGATCAAATCACAGACATGGAACAACAATACCTGGACTCAGTTATTATTATTCTTGGGGATTTTAACAAGGCAAACCTCATACGTGAACTGCCCAAAAACAGCACATTACATGCCCAACCAGAGACAGAAATATACTGAATCATTGCTACACAACAATAAATGATGCATATCGCTCTGTTCCTAGAGCAGCATTGGGACTCTCTGTTCATGTCTGGTTCATCTTCTTCCAACCTACATGCAGAAACTAAAATCAGCTAAACACATAGTAAAGACTGTAAAGAGATGGACCAATGAAGCAGAGCTGGAACTACAAGTCTGTTTTGACTGCACTGATTGGAGTGTATTTGAGGCTGCAGACACCAATTTGGATGAGTTCACAGTTACACAGTTACATCATATATCAGTTTCTGTGAGGATAAGTGCATTCCTACTAGGACTTATTTAACATACAACAATGACAAACCATGGTTTACAGCAAAACTCAGGCAGCTTTGTCAGGCAAAAGAGGATGCTTACAGAAGTGGGGATAAAATCTTGTACAATCAGGCCAGGAACACGCTGAATAAGGAAATTGGAGTAGCTAAAAGAAGCTATTCTATAAGCTAAAAAATAAGTTTTCAGCTAACAACCCTGCATCAGTGTGGAGTGGCCTGAAACAATTAACTAACTATAAGACTACATCCCCCAACACTGTAGGGAACCAGCAACTGGCTGATGACCTGAATGTGTTCTACTGTAGATCTGAAAGGCCCAATCTCACACCCCAGACCCACTCTGACCTTCACTTCACACAAACATCAACATCTCCTGCAACCCCCCTCCTCCCCCCTCCTGCTACTCAACCTACACATTAGATCTGTGAAGAGGAGGTGTGTTGTGGCTTCCGAAAAAAAAAGACAAGGAAAGCACAGGGCCCAGACGGTGTTTCACCCACTTGTCCAAAATCCTGTGCTTACCAGCTGGCCCCCATCTTCACACTGATCTTCAATAGATCACTGGAGCAGTGCAAAGTCCCATGCTGCTTCAAACGCTCAATCATCATTCCTGTCCCAAAGAAACACAAAATCACAGGACTTAATGACTACAATCACTCTGACGTCTGTGGTCATGAAGTCATTTGAGAGACTGATGTTGGCCCACCTGAAGGACATCACTGGACCCTTTCTAGATCCCCTTCAGTTTGCTTATCGAGCAAACAGGTCTGTGGATGATGTAGTCAACATAGGATTGCATCATATCCTGCAACATCTGGACATACCATGGACATATGCAAGGATCCTTTTTGTGGACTTCAGTTCGGCTTTCAACACCATCATCCCAGCTATTCTCCAGACTAAATAACACCAACTCTCTGTTCCCATGTCTATCTGTCAGTGGATCACCAGTTTTCTGACGGACAGGCAGCATCTAGTGAGACAGGGGAAATTCACGTCCAGCACATGTACAATCAGCGCTGGTGCCCCCCAGGGATGTATGCTCTCCCCACTACTCTTCTCCCTGTATACAAATGACTGCACCACCAAGGACACCTCTGTCAAGCTCCTGAAGTTTGCAGATGACACTACTGTCATCGGTCTAATCCAAGATGACGATGAGTCTGTATACAGAAGGGAGGTTTAACGGCTGGCTCACTGGGGTAATCAAAACAATCTGGAGCTGAACACACTCAAAACGGTGGAGATGATTGTGGCCTTTAGGAGGAACACCCCAACATTGACCCCCCTCATCATTCTAAACAGCACTGTGGCAGCCATTCAGGTTCCTGGGCACTACCATCTCACAGGACCTGAAGTGGGAGACACACATTAACTCCATTGTGAAAAAGGCCTAGCAGAGGTTGTGCTTCCTTCGTCAGCTGAGGAAGTGCAACCTGCCAAAGGTGCTGCTGATACAGTTCTACTCAGCAGTTATTGAGTCTGTCCTCTGTACTTCAGTAACTGTCTGGTTTGGTGCAGCTACGAAATCGGATATCAGAAGACTACAAAGGACAGTTCGGACTGCTGAATGGATTATTGGTTGCCCCCTGCCCTCCCTTCAAGAACTGTACACTTCCAGAGTGAGGAAAAGGGCTGGAAAAATCACTCTGGACCCCGCTCGCCCAGCCCACTACCTTTTTGAACTGTTGCCTTCTGGTCGGCACTACAGAGCACTGAGCACCAGAACTGCCAGGCACAGGAACAGTTTTTTCCCTCAGGCTATCCATCTCATGAACAGTTAAAACTGCCCCATTGAGCATTAATTATGTGCAATACACAGCTTCTGCCATTACATTCCTTTGCTTCTGTATATAACAGATTTGTATTTGTATATTGTACATACGTGTGTATATATATATATATACACAGTGCATCCGGAAAGTATTCACAGCGCTTCACTTTTTCCACATTTTGTTATGTTACAGCCTTATTCCGAAATGGATTAAATTCATTATTTTCCTCAAAATTCTACAAACAATACCCCATAATGACAACGTGAAAAAAGTTTGTTTGAAATCTTTGCAAATTTATTAAAAACGAAAAAAAAAAAAAAAAAAAATCACATCTACATAAGTATTCACAGCCTTTGCCATGACACTCAAAATTGAGCTCAGGTGCATTCTGTTTCCACTGATCATCCTTGAGATGTTTCTACAACTTGATTGGAGTCCACCTGTGGTAAATTCAGTTGATTGGACATGATTTGGAAAGGCACACACCTGTCTATATAAGGTCCCACAGTTAACAGTGCATGTCAGAGCACAAACCAAGCCATGAAGTCCAAGGAATTGTCTGTAGACCTCCGAGACATGATTGTATCGAGGCACAGATCTGGGGAAGGGTACAGAAAAATTTGTGCAGCATTGAAGGTCCCAATGAGCACAGTGGCCTCCATCATCCGTAAATGGAAGAAGTTTGGAACCACCAGGACTCTTCCTAGAGCTGGCCGCCCAGCCAAACTGAGCAATCGGGGGAGAAGGGCTTTAGTCAGGGAGGTGACCAAGAACCCAATGGTCACTCTGACAAAGCTCCAGCATTTCTCTGTGGAGAGAGGAGAACCTTCCAGAAGAACAACCATCTCTGCAGCACTCCACCAATCAGGCCTGTATGGTAGAGTGCCCAGACGGAAACCACTCCTCAGTAAAAGGCACAAGACAGCCGGCTGCCTGGAGTTTGCCAAAAGGCACCTGAAGGACTCTCAGACCATGAGAAACAAAGATTGAACCCTTTGGCCTGAATGGCAAGCGTCATGTCTGGAGGAAACCAGGCACCGCTCATCACCTGGCCAATATCATCCCTACAGTGAAGCATGGTGGTGGCAGCATCATGCTGTGGGGATGTTTTTCAGCGGCAGGAACTGGGAGACTAGTCAGGATCGAGGGAAAGATGAATGCAGCAATGTACAGAGACATCCTTGATGAAAACCTGCTCCAGAGCGCTCTGGACCTCAGACTGGGATGAAGGTTCATTTTCCAACAGGACAACGACCCTAAGCACACAGCCAAGATAACAAAGGAGTGGCTACGGGACAACTCCATGAATGTCCTTGAGTGGCCCAGCCAGAGCGCAGACTTGAACCCTATTGAACATCTCTGGAGAGATCTGAAAATGGCTGTGCACCGATGCTCCCCATCCAACCTGATGGATCTTGAGAGGTCGTGCAAAGAATGGGAGACACTGCCCAAAAATAGGTGTGCCAAGCTTGTAGCATCATACTAAAAAAGACTTGAGGCTGTTATTAGTGCCAAAGGTGCTCAACAAAGTATTGAGCAAAGGCTGTGAATACTTATGTACATTACTTACATCCTTTTTTTTTTTCATTTCTTTTTTTTTTTTTTTTTATAAATTTGCAAAGATTTGAAACAAACTTCTTTCACGTTGTCATTATGGGGTATTGTTTGTAGAATTTTGAGGAAAATAATGAATTTAATCCATTTTGGAATAAGGCTGTAACATAACAAATGTGGAAAAAGTGAAGCACTGTGAACACTTTCCGGATGCACTATATATATATATATACATATATATATATATATATATATATATATATATATATATATATATATATATATATATATATATATATATATATATATATATAGACTTATTGTGTATTTTTGTATATACTTTATTTTCTATCCACTTATTATTTTTTATTCTATTTTTTAATTTTTATTATTATTATCTATGTCTTGTTGCTGTTTTGTTTGTGCACTGGAAGCTTCTGTCACCAAGCAAATTCCTTGTATGTGTAAGCATACTTGGCAATAAATTTCATTCTGATTTTGATTCTGATTCTGAAGACATGGATTAAACCACTCGAGTCATATGATTTACCTTTTTGGAACTTGAAAGTTTTTGACCCCATTGACTTACACTGAATCGATAAAATTCTTAAAAAAAAAAAAAAAAATGTGTTCCGGATAAGAAAGACAATCAAACAAGCTTGAGATGGTTAGTAAATTATGAGATAATTTTGGGGGGTCAGCTATTCCTTTAAATGTGTGCTGGTCTTCAAAACACTTGTTCCATGTTGTTGCAGTTGCTCCAGAGCTCAAGAAGGGGCCACAGTGGAGAAAGATGGCCAGCCGAGGGGACGGCTGCAATGATGCAAATGTGGTGTGTCAGGCAGAAGGTGTTCCTAGTGTACACTTCACCTGGGCAAAAAATGGATTCCCTTTGGAGTTCGAAGCCCCAGGTGCCCATCTCTTGTTGTATTTTTTTTTAATTCAGCATGATTATCATGCTTTGGTTATGTAAGGGATAATCTTTCCATTGTTGTAGCCACATCTGGACAAATAAAAAATACCTACCCCTGACCCTAATTCCTAAAGTTAGGGTTGGGGTTTGCAAAGTTGCAAAAATAATGACACTCCATTGGTCTGCCATTTAAAAAAAACATGTAGTCCTGGCTGAGTAAATGAGTGTTAACATGCACACCAATGCACTGATAACTAAAAAAAATCAGCTTTTTTTAAAATCTGACAATGAAAATCTTGCTTACATGAGATTTTAAATTCATCGGGTCATTCTCTGGTTTTGACATCAAAACATAAACAGGCATGTGCGCAACAACTGCGCACATTGGATAAGTGGGTGAGTACGGCGAAATCGGGGTAAAGGGCAACAATCTATGCATACAGATCATTTTTTGCTTATGCTATTGTTTATGACCTTACACCATTAAAGGAATGCCGTTTAAGACCGTTTACTTGACCTAAAATTTTGCCGTCGTATTAAGCATAATTGTTGTAATATCATGCATGTAAATGTGCTCACTGTTGCTATGTCAACCCACTTAAACGTAAAAGTGCAATGACTACATTGGTTGAACTCTGTGTTCCAGTACAGATCATGTAATTTCCATGTTCATATGACCTAATACAGGTACCAGGAGAAGACAGCAAAGGAAGGCGCAATCCACACCAGCATTCTAACCGTCATTAATGTCAGCGCAGCGCTGGAATACGCCGTCTTTTCCTGAACTGCCCGCAACAGCGTGGGGGAAGATTCTCTAGATGTCCAGCTCCTTAGCACTAGTACGTACAGAAGACAAACAAACAGGAAGTGTGTGGTTAAATGACAAGCTGGATTGGTGATCTTCACTTTAATGGTTAAATCACCTTTTGTTGACCCCCATTGAAAGATGAACGTAAATTACCATAAATATATGAATAAATAAAAGCATAATAAAGAAAAACAAACAGACAGCAGCGCATGGTTGTCCTGCTTCTTATCACCAACTAATAAACACACACACAGAAATGATGAGCAGGGCTGTGAAAGACCTTTTAGTCTGCTAAATAAGATTTTGTTTTCCTCGACCTGAACATCAGTTGTGATATTAATTATTCAGTTGTGATAATCAGTGTCTGCTCTTCTTAAGTAGCCTTTCCCTTAATTTACAGAACAATATGGCTGCTCTCTTTCTCTTTCTCTTTCTCTCTCTCTAGCTTTGTTCAAAAACCTAGTGAGCTGCCTACCCAGCTCCAGACACAATCCCAAAATGCTCACTAAATAGCTCAATCCAATCCAAAATTGACTATTTTTGTAGAATATTTTTGTGTGCTATGTATTTTATACACATTAGAGTATCAGCAAAGTCAATTTTAAAGCAAGTTAGTTCACTTGGTGGCCATATACTGAACATGCTATTTTTTTGTCATGCAAGTACAGTTACGATCTGCTTGAATGCCAAAACTGTGGGTCAAGATTACATTACCAAAAACATTTCAAATCAGGAACACAATCGGACAACAATGGTATCACAAATTGTTTTTGTTTAGCTCAAATCATGCAAAAACTTTATTTATTGACCAGTCCAACTAATGCACTTACATATTCTAGAGTAAACAAACAGGCATTTAGCTCTTTTAACTCTAAAGGCCTTTGCACACCAAATGCGATTTCTTGCTGCGATTCAATTTTGATTTTAATTTTGATTAGAAACAATGGATTCCTATTAAGCTGTTCACACCTGACAAAGCAAGTTTTTTTGTGTTGTGTGTGTTGTTTTTTTTCTTTGTCTCCCGCCAATAAAATGCCCTGACCAATAAAATATGAGCTTTGGATCATGTGTCAGGAGCCACTGCAGTTAATAAACCCAGTGAGGGTGGCACTAAAGCACAGAAAGGTGTTTTGACCACCGACGTTAAACGCTGAAGTAACTTGAGGAAAAAATCCTGAACCAGCAGTAACATAGTTTCCATTCATTTTTTGCACTGTTTTGTTATCGGCAATGCGTAAAAATTTTTTTTGCAAAATTTGCCGTCTTCTGCCTGTTTCTATTCAAATGGCCTTTTATCGATACAAATGGTGTGCGTGATGACGTCATGCTTAAAAAAAAACACTTTGTTGCATAAGTTTTGGTTTATCACAAAATAATTCTGCCCTTAAGCTGTTTCCATACAGAAATGTGCATATATAGCTAATTGTGTACCTTTCGCCTCCCAGATGTCCCTAATTTTTCCCCCCGAAGTCTTTGTAAAATGGGGAGAGTATTGAGACAATTCATTGAAATTAACCAGCTTACTGTCATTTTAATTTCACAAATAAATGCAATCAGAAGAGGAGGAATTGCAATCAAAAGGGAACTGTTGCCCTTCTGATAGGACTGTAATATTGGTCCTGATGTTGAGCCTATCACAGGTTGCCACCGGTTCTGACCCGAAAGCAAATCGTCATGGCCCTGTTCAAGCTGGCAACCTGCACCAAGTAGTGGGGGAAACTTTCAGCCTAGTATAAGGACCATTCATCTATGTGTATATGCAGTGTGCACAGCTATTAAAGAAAAATTGATGCGTTGTAATATCAGGGTTTACATATAATACATTCATGATATTCAATAGGCTATTTTGAACAATCATGTAATCTAAAGCATCGCCATCACAACTGAATTATGTCCTGCATATCTTGTCCAGCAACTTTTAACGACCAACTGAATTTGATTGTCATCTAAAATTAATTTTAGCATCATAATGCAATTTACATTTTCTGAAGAAGCTCAGCAAATGCGGTCCGAGGTAAAGAGGGTTAGATTTAAAATATTTACAAGTAAGTTTTCTGAAAGTGAACTCAGCATTGGACAAATAGTTCTGATAGTTTATAGTCTTGACAAAAATCTAGCACATTCTGAGAATGTCATTCAGCCAACTTTTTTGTCTACAGAACAAGGTAAGGCTAATTTAAGATTGTGTAAAGAAAAGGCAGTTATATAGGCCTAAGAATATGATTTTTTCGTTTGGTAAGTTAATTAATACAGGGAATTTTGCTGGCATTTTTTCAAAAGTAAGCTAAACAATAATTATATAGAATTGGGCTATGTTAGTGTTCCAAAAAAGCACACTTAAGCTTTTCTCTTAGTATTGTGTATTTATTTTTAATTTAAAACATCTTTGTGCACAGAAATTATATGTTTTTTTTTTTTTTTTTTGTTGTTGTTGTTTTTTATATTGTGGGCTAATTCCATGACTGCCATCTATTATTTTGAATAGTGTGGAAAAGCAACTTTAATAAATAAACGGATGTCTTCCGTGATTAAATTAATTGCAAAGAGTGGCCATTCATTTGTTCTCCATAATATGAGATATTTGTGCTGGCACTCCTGGAAGTGTCATGACGCAGATGTGTTTGCAGCATCAGATCTGTGCATGTATGCTGTTAAGACCAATCCATAACAGTGCGAGTAATGCTTCACGTACAATGAATTGGCTTTCAAAGATGTATACCTTGTCGTTATGATTAACATACGTAGGCTAATGATTGGGCTAAATTCTGTCATGTGACACTATTTTTTTTTGCTTTAATGCCAATTTTCTCGACAAAAAGTATTTCCAAACCAGATTTTCTCGACATAGAGTTTATGCGCTAGAGTTAAACGGAAAAATATTATGTCGACACTTGTGAAATTTTTGTTTCCTTCAGCTATATCGGTAAACTTTTTGATGCGCTACACTTTTTGTCGCAAAAAAACCCTTGGATGGAAACGTAGTTAGTGAGGATGTTTATTTCATTTGCATCAAATGCCTTAAAAAACTGAAGAAATGGGTTCTCTTAACATGTAAATGATATTTCTGCATCACTGCCTTGCATCCCCTTTAAAAATGGTCTGATCTTATGTGGATTGTCTTCAAAATGTTTTCCATATTGCTGCATTTTTTGCCTTTGGATTTAATCTTACTTGATTCCTCTTATATCTCTAATATAATATACTATATATCGCAGCATCTTTGCCTTTTAATATTTTTTTTTTTTTTTTACGTGTTTTTCTTCGCCAAATATTACTAATATTAATACCATGGTCCCTTTTCACAGACTATGATGATGCATTTCTGTCTCATTTAGCAGCGTAAATCTAGCAAACTTTTTCATATTTTCAGTTTTTTAATTATTTACTGTAAATTTATAACATTATACTTTGTATAGTATTAACCTGGAATTAGTTTTAAAAATGAGTTACCACAGATTTCCCTCATGCAGGGAATTGTGGGAACACCCGATTATTGTTTTTTTACTGTAATTTTAACAATAATTTACTGTGGGGGCCTGGGTAGCTCAGCGAGTATTGATGCTGACTACCACCCCTGGAGTCACGAGTTCAAATCCAGGGTGTGCTGAGTGACTCCAGCCAGGTCTCCTAAGCAACCAAATTGACCCGGTTGCTAGGGAGGATAGAGTCACATGGGGTGACCTCCTCGTGGTCGCGATTAGTGGTTCTCTCTCTCAATGGGGCATGTGGTAATTTGTGCGTGGCTCGTGGAGAGTATCATGAGCCTACACATGCTGGGAGTCTCTGCGGTGTCATGCACAATGAGCCACGTGATAAGATGTGCGGATTGACTGTCTCAGAAGCAGAGGCAACTGCCACCCGGATTGAGGTGAGTAACCGCGCCACCACGAGAACCATACTAAGTAGTGGGAATTGGGCATTTTAAATTGGGAGAAAAGGGGATAAAAATAATTAATAAAAAAAAAACAATTAAAAAAAAATATTTACTGTAAAAAGCACATGTACTCTCTTTAAACATGATGTACATGTTTACCATTAATTATACAGGAAAATCATACTTTTTCATCTAAAAATTGTAAAAACTACTGTATTGTCTTTTAAAATATATTTTTTTAAAAATACTGTATATTTTACAGTTAATACTCATTAATCAATTAAAAGTTTTTTTCTGTAGCATTTTTACAGTTGTTTACCGTTAAAATTTCAGGCATTTTTTACAGTGTAATAATGGGTCAGACAGAAGATTAGTTTTGTGTTTAGAGGTTGTAACGTTTAATTCGTAACATGCAGGGTTTTGAGCAAATGTATAACAAAAACGGTACATGGCAATAAGATACAATCAGTATTGTTCCAACTGACAACATTTGTTTTAACTGTTATTATGTGAGTGTGTTAGCAGTGATTTAAAACAAATGTACATAGCACAAGTATATACTGTACAGAATGCATGGCAGTGGCATATAATCAATATTGTTCCAACTGATTACATGTTTTAACCGTTAATGTATTTTTTTTTACACTTGATTCTTTCTAATCACCCCTCATACAGTGTATACATGATAATACTGCTAGTCAACTTGTCCAGCAGGTGAACTGAAATAATTTGTGAAGTGTCTCAAATGTTTTCTTTCTCGTTGAGCAAATCAACAACAAACTTGTCATTGCTGCTACAGTATGTAGAGAAATAAGTTTTCTTTTTTTAATCTGCTTTTTAGAGAAATGACTTTGCTTGTCTTTTGGATTTCATGGTTGTTTTTCAAACTTTTCCAAGTGGTTCTTCTTCTCATCCGTGATAGGCGAAGGGCAGACACAGTAGCGGATTTAGGCATGGGCGACATGTGCAGTTGCCTAGGGCAGCATCTTGCAGGGGGCAGCACGAGGCACCCACACAGAACCCCTCCCCCCCCCCCCCCCCCGTCAACAACTTTGGGGGCGTGTTGAAACGGGTTTCGCACAGGGCGCCATACAAGCTAGACCAGCTGAAAGGTGCTTTCCCCCACCTTGGGTACCGCGGTAAAAATGCTTGTTGATTAGTGGCACTTATTGTAAAGGCGTGAATTTGTTAACGCTGATCATTTGCCTTGCTTTTAATGTGAAAAGGCCATTCTTTGGCTTTTTTTTTTTTTTTTTGCATTTTCGCATCACCTCTGGTGTGCAAAGGCCTTAAGGTAGGACTGCAGCCACTATTTCCTCCCCTTAACATTTGTTTGGTATTGTGTCATTAGCTTTGCAACATGGCAGCATTATCAATCGGAATCAATTATCAAGTCTTCATAATTTTGTTGTGTGGCTCACATTCCATGTGGAGTCGCTGGCTGTGTTGATTGTTCCAAATCAGTTACTTTCTGAGATTCCATTTAATTTAGGATTCTGCCTTAGGCCACATCCACACTAATCCGTTTTCAGTTTCCTAACATCAACGTTTTCCAGCTTAGGTGGTAATGGAGAGTGTTTTCAAAATTCTCGTGCGCCATTCTAGTTTTGATGAGAGTGAAATGTGTTTTCAAGCAAAAATGTATTGGTGTGAATGTGCCATTCTAAACAGTTTTCAATTTCTGTCAGTAAGCGTCATCGTTTTCCAAATTCTGCGATAATGGAGAGCATTTTCAAGATGTTCCATTTTCGGTGTAGGAAAACGCTGTTTGAACGAGAGGCATAAACATAGCAAAATGAATGTGTTCTCTGATGAAAACATATTAGTGTGGCCGTTGCCTTAGACCACAGCTGCCAATGTAGGCAGTAGACTGCAAGGTAGTTCAATAGGTTTTGAAAAAAATCTCTCTCAGTCTTTCAGTGATGTCACTTTTTAGTAAAAACACATCTATCCATGTCTCTGATAGCACACATACATCACTCAGACTTCTATTTGATATGTGTGTTTGTATCTGGAAGATGTATTTTTTTTTCTGTTTGCTTATCTGCAATATGTCTATAAGACTTAAGTCAATAAGTATGTGTTGGATGTCAGTAAGACATTCAGCAGATGCCTTTGAGACGTTTATGATTTAGAATGTTTGTAAATCTGATCTTTTTAAGATGTTTAGCAGATGTTACTAAGATTGTGATGCTTTCGAGATGAAAAGATCTAAAACAGACATCTCAGAGATGTACAGTACGTGTGTTTTCTTGGGTATGCAATTGTGAGGGCTCCACTGAGCATTCTTAAAGTAAATTCATTTGGTTTATATTCTTTCTTTTCAGATGTAAACTCAAATGCTTTTCCACTGTTACCAGCCTTCTGTTGCATTCTCTCTCTCTCCTCTATCTTTCTCTTTTCCTCCCTCCCTCCCTTTGGTGAGGCCCATGGAATCGACTCAGATGGGCATATTTAATGTTTATCATAAAAAACATGAAATACAGTCCAATATCTGCCTTTTTTGTACACACCTCCTTCTCTGTTTTTACTGCTGTGAATATTCATAATTAATCTGACACAGCGATAGTAAATTTTATGTGCTTATCATCAGACGACTGGGGAATGGAATAGTGCAGCGTTTTTGCTCCCTGCCTTGCCATTTTGGATTGACCACTTCACCCCTCTCTCCCAAGAGAGCCAACAAGATAATTAACCGTTTTCATTGCGAAGTGAATTGACACACATATTTCTTTCTGTTTCTCCCTAGTTCAATTATCTCTTGTTGCCTCTCTCTCTACCGCTCTTATATAAACATTCTCTCAGCAATACAATAAGGTTTTCACAGTATTTTTTTTTTTTTTTTTTTAATGAGCTTATGTGTGAATCTTATGAATAAATGTCTGGATCATATTTCACACTTAAAAAAAGAAATTAGATTTTGCACTGAGAAAATGAATCTCATTTTACCCCCAATTTCTAATTACTGTAATTCTACAAAAAAAATAAATAAATAAATAAATAAATAAATAAAACAAATAAGTGGTCGATGTACTGGATGTAAGTGAAAACTGTAACTCAAGGCAGTACAGCAAATGCTACCACGATACTTACATTAACAAATAAGTGGTCGATAAATAGGCCGATATTCTAATTTTTTCAATTATCGGAATCAGCCGATAAAGTTTCCTGTTTGTTCGATTAGTTTCTCAAGCCAATATGGTGCCGAGAATTGCCTGCTTGCACATTAAGCGACAATCTGAGACAAATAAATGACCAATCACAGTTCATTTTTTTGTTAGTGCCAATAGATAGGTATGCAACACAGTCTCATTTAAACAGTCCCGCATATCCGACCGACAGAAGCATATGAGCTCATAATGTTTAAAGTGCTGTTTAATTCTCTCTCTCTCTCTCTCTCTCTCTCTCTCTCTCTCTCTCTCTCTCTCTCTCTCTCGTTACAGTTTCCTGTAACTGTTAACTGTCTTGTTTTATGATAAAAAAGGCAAATATCAATAACACTTCTATCATAAATCATCTGCAAATATGTGGATATCTCGTTTAAACCAGTGGTTGAAGTGGAAGAAATGTTGTTAGTATTAAACTCAATTTTTTGGTAAATACTGTAAATGATGCTCTGAGACTGTTTTTGTTCACAACATGTGTTTATTAAAAAATAAAAATATGGGGGTTTGATTCGGTCTTGTTGTGAGAAAAATCTATTGCTAATGCGCGCATATTGTCCGTGGTTGCTGGACTACTGTGTGCACTGTTGTTATTTTTTTCTTCCTTATATATTACAATTTCTTTATGTGCAAACAATTACTAAAATGGGATTAAACAAAAACCAGGAGAAACTGCTATTTTACCATATAAAACACAAAATCCAGTTTTAAATAGTTGTAGTCTTATATAGTTTAAGTTAAACTTTTTGTGAAAGTTTGAGTAAATATATTGCTAAATAAAAGTTAATTAATTTTGTAGCCAATTTATGTGTTTGTCATTTACTATTTAATAAAATTAAGTGATATATCAGCATCAGCCATTTAAAAATTCCATATCGGTCGACCTCTATTACAAATGTCCTTTAATGTACTTACGCTTTAAATTATATATAATTGTGTCACATTACAGTAATGAGAATGTCTTATTTTTTATTCATTTATTTTATTTGAATTGTCATTAAAAAATAATGCCACAATGCAAAAAATCACATTTGGTCCTCACTGAAAATAACTTTTCTTAACCTGTATTTTTGTTTTCCTATTTAAAAAAAATAAATAAATAAAAAATAGATAAAAAAAATAAAAATTGCCAGTGTCAGATCAGATATATTCTCTTAAAGTCTTTCATTCTTAAGCAAATTTTCTTTTGAAGTAAATTTATATTGCTTTAAGAATGTTTATTCATTTTTACTGGAAAACGACAAAAATACGAGAAAATAAAGATTTGTGTTATTTTTATTTTTTTGGTCACACATTATATTAGGTGTCTTTTACTACTATGTACTAACATTAAAATACATACAATACAATGTACTTATTCTGTATAAACATGTTGTTCTGCAAAATTCTTACAAGATTCACATTTACTGCTACTGAGGTTGAGCTACGGATAGGTTTAAGGGCAGGGTCAGGGTTTAGGGAAAGGGTTAGAGGTTACAGTTAACAGTGTAACTACATATGTAATTAAATGCAGGTACAATAAATGTAAGTACAATACAACAACATGGATATACATAAGCACATTGTATCAAATGCTTAAGGACATAGTAGTTAAAGACACCTAATATAAAGTGGATCTTTTTTCTTTTGGTTTGAGTTATGACCTGCTTATTTCTTGACAGTTTTCATGAAATTCACCCAAATGCAAACTTCATTTCCCTCTCCTTCTCCCTCGCTCTTAGACCACCCAGATCCCCCATCAGAACTGAAGCTCAATCGCGTCACCCATGACTCTGTAACTCTGGAATGGATGCTGGGGTTTGATGGTGGCTTGATACAGAACTTCCGTGTGAGGTGAGGTTGTCATAAACGCAGCTGTGAGGTGTCAATATAAAATGTGTGGTGTGCGTCGTAACTATGTTTTATCTCCCAGTCTGCATTGTGTCACATCACTGAAATTGCGCTCATTTGTGGTAGGCTGCTGTATAAATGTTACTATGTTTATCTACAAATCCATGTGGCACTGTCATTCACATACGATTCCCTGATAAACACTAGCATTTATTTAATTGACATGTACCAGTGGACGGGAAGCGCGAGTTATATGTATGTGGATGTGTTTCCTCCGACGGCTACAGTATATACAGTCACGGGTCTCAGCCCTTCTACTACATACAACTTTTCAGTCAACGCTCTCAGTGCAATGGGAGAGAGCAGCTACGCAGACAACAACAAAATACCGACCGTCACCACAGCTGGTATGTTTAGCTTAACCTGTCTCAAAGCAGTGATTCTCAACTCGTGGGTCGCAACCTAAAAATGGGCCGCATACCTTTTCTGATTGGGTCGCATAATTTACATTCAATTAAACTGTATGGTACAGGAGTATAGCACAAATTCATCTGTCACTTGTTAAAGCATGCCAAATTAGGCTGATGCAATGGGCAGGTTAAATGACATGCCCTCATTTTCAAACCATGAATAAAACTACACAAGATAAAAGATAATATGACCTAGACTACAGTACATTAAATAAGGGTTCACTTGTGACGAGGATGAACATGGTTCTTTTAACTTTATTTCTTGCAATTGCATGATATAAACTAAATTGCAAGTTTATATCATCATTATGAGAAATAATGTCTCAATTGTAAAATATAAAGGCTCAGTGACCGTGCATAACATCTTATCTCATTTTTGTGAGAGCGCTAATTCTAAGTGCAAATTTGCAAAGCGCATGTGGGTGTGAGTGGGAGTGTTTGCGCTATCTGCAGGTATGTACGCACTAATTGTGGGTGTATTGTATGTAAATGAATCGGCGCAAAGCGCATTTTGTTATTTTCCTGAGAAATAGGTCATTGCGCTAAGATCCTCAAGACATTTAGAAACCAAAATTGACAATTTTCCACTGTAGTGTTATTTATTTAGCAATTTTTTTTGTCATTTTGTTTGGTTTTGTATAGTTTTAGTACAGTGTTGGGTTGCCACAGTAAAATCTGGGTCCTGAAGCAAAACCAATTGAGAAGCACTGAAATAAAGCACACCAGGCACATAACTAAATAAGTCATTTGGGTTCCCAACTGTTTTTTTTTTTTTTTTTTTTTTTCTAGTAGTTTAGATTCAAGCTTTCATTTCCACTGATTTGATGAGCCATTCTTCAATCTGACCGATCACATCTTATTTGTCAGGCAAGGATCACAACTGATCCTCATGCAAAT